>NW_019946964.1:13054-26128 GCF_002910315.2 Salvelinus sp. IW2-2015 | reverse complement strand
TAGTGTTTTCAACCACAGAGAACATGGGTTTCAGAACGTTATGTGCTAGCTGGGGTGTCACTGTACTGGGAGAAAGTTATGAGACCAGTGAAGGGCCATCAATGGTGGGTCCATAGATTAGAATGAATTACACTCTAGTTATGAGACAATGGGCTCAGTGAAGGGATTCCGAGAGTGGGTCATAGATTTAGAATGAATTTACAACTCTAGTTATGAGAACGGGGCTGCAGTGAAGGGATCCCAGATGGTGGGTCCAGTAGGATAGAATGAAATTACACAATCTAGTTATGAGAACGGGGGCTCAGTGAAGGGATCCCAAGATGGTGGGTCCATAGAATATATTTAATTTTAATGGGTGGTCTAAGTCATTTGGATGATGATGTCAAGTGTTCCTTTTCATTCTGAAGACTTCAACTCCCGGATGGAGAGATTGGTTGGGGTTGGGGTCACTCAGTACGCTGGCTCATGAATGTGTGGCAGCAACGAACACGCAGAAAGGAAATTATTCACTTGCTGTGTGTCGGTTATATAAAGTGCTTTTCTATCAGGAAACTTTGTCTGAACTGTTGACTTTACTTGTCTGTTTTAAAAGGAGTTGATTGCCTGTAATGCCTGGTTTCCTATGGGTAGATGTGTTGAGTGACAGCTGTATTTTGCTGGTTTTCTATTGGGTAGACTGTGTGACTTGATGCTGTATTGCTGGTTTCTTATTGGTAGATGGTGATTGACGCTTTAATGCTGGTTTTCTTATTGGTAGATGTGTTGATTGACGCTGTAATGTTGGTTTCTTATTGGTAGAATGTGTGAATGTGACGCTGTAATGCGGTTTCCTATTGGTAGATGTGATTGATTGACATGTATTGCGGTTTCTTATTGGTAGATGTGTTGATTGATCTGTAATGCTGGTTTCCATTGGTAGATCGTGTTGATTGACGCTGAATGCTGGTTCTCTATTGGTAGATGTGTTGATTGATGCTGTATGCTGGTTCTGCTTATTAGGTAGAATGTGTTCTGATTGAGCTGTAATGCTCGGTTTTATTGGTAGATTGGGTTGATTGATGCGGTAAGCTGGTTTCTTGGAAGATGTGTGATTGATGCTGTATTGGCTGGTTTCTTATTGGTAGATGTGTTGATTGACGCTGTCATGCTGGTTTTTCTTATTGGTTAAGATGTGTTGATTGATGCTGTATCTGGTTCCTTCCTATTGGAGAGTGTTGATTGACGCAGTTAATGGCTGGTTCTTATTGGTAGATGTGTGATTGCGCTGTAATGCGGTTTCTTCTCGGTAGAGTGTGTTGATGACACGTATTTGCTGGTTTCTTATTGGTAGATGTGTTGATTGATGCTGTAATGCTGGTTCTTATTGGTAGATGTGTTGATTGATGCTGTAATGCTGGTTTCTTATTGTAGATGTGTTTGATTTGATGCTGTTAATGTCTGGTTTCTATCTGGTGATGTGTTGATTTTGACGCTGTAATGCTGGTTTTCTATGTGTAGATATGTTGATGATGCTGTAATGCTGGTTTCCATTGTAGATGTGTTATTGAGCTGTTAATACTGGTTTCTTTGGTAGATGTGTTGATTATTGCTGTAATGCTTGGTTTCCTTTGGTAGAATTGTTGATTGGACGTGTATCTGCTGTTTCTTATGGTAGATGTGTGATTGAATGCTGATGCTGGTTTCCTATTGGTAGATGTGTTGTTGACGCTGTATGCTGGTTTCTTATTGGTAGATGTGGTTGATTGCGCTGTAATGCTGGTTCTATTGGTAATGTGTTGATTGGACACTGTAATGCTGGTTCTTATTGGTAGATGTGTGTTGATTGACGCTGTAATGCTGGTTTCTTTTTATTGGTAGATGTGTTTGATTTTGCGTAATGCTGGTTTCTTATTTGGTAGATGTGTTGATTGATGCTGTAATGTGGTTTCCTATGGTAGATGTTGTTGGATTGATGCTGTAAGCTGGTTTTTCTTATGGTAGATGTGTTGATTGACACTGTAAGCTGGTTCTTATGTAGATGTGTTGATTGATGCTGATATGCTGGTTTCGCTATTGGTAGATTGTTTGATTGACACTGTTAATAATGGTTTCTTAGTTGTAGCAATGTGTTGATTGCGCTGTAATGTGGTTTCTTATTGGTAGATTGTTTGATTGATGCTGTAGATGCTGGTTCTATTTGGTAGATGTGTTTGATTGAACTGTTATGCTGGTTTCTTATTGTAGATGTGTTTGATTGATGCTTAATGCGGTTTCTTCATGCTAATTTGTTTGATTGACAATTTAAATGCTTGGTTTCTTTATTGGTAGATGTGTTGATTGATGCTGTAATGCTGGTTTTTATTGCGTTAGATGTGGATTGACACTGTATTGCTGGTTTCCTATTGGTAGATGGTGTTGAATTGACGCTGTATGCTGGTTTCTTATTGGTAATGTGTTGATGACACGTATTGCTGGTTCTTATTGGTAGATGTGTTCAATTTGAAGCTATAAACTGACCCTGTGATAGGTTAATGTGGATTGACTGAGTGTAAAGTGCATTGTCTCTGATAGAGTGAATGCCGCATGCCATTTGGGTGCCTTGCGCCTGCGAGATGGCGGAACTTGACAATCTATGATGTCACCGATAAGTCGAGATGGGACGTCTTAAAGCGTAAGTGCCATTTATATATGATCACTAAAGACCATAGTCATTACTGCTATCTTCTTATATGACCAGTAGTATCTTCATGACCTGCATAGCATTGCTATAACCTTCATATGTGCATCACTGAAAGACCATAGATTTATAGCTATACCTTCATATGATCTCAAGACCCAGTAACGCATTAACTGCTATCCACCTTCAGTTGATCACTAAAGACCCATAGTGCAGTTACTGTACCTTAAGTCTATCATTGATCACTTAAAGACCATAGACATTACTGCTATACCTTCAATGTGATCACTAACGGAGGCCGATAGCAAGCTTACCTGTGACCTCATAAGACTACTATGCTACCTTGAGGATGATCACTAAAGACATATGCTGCTCATACCTTCATGTGATCAGTAAAGACCAGGGACATTACTGCTATAGCTTCATGTGATCATAAAGACCATAGACATTTACTGCTATACTTCTATGTCAGTAAAGACCAGAATTACTGCTATACTTCATTATGATCAGTAAAGACCATAGACATGACTGCTATAGCTTCATATGATCAGTAAGACCAGACATACTGCTATACTTCTTATGATCAGTAAAGACCGATTTAGACATTACTGCTATCCTTCATGAGATCAGTAAAAGACCATAGACATTAGCTATACTCATATGGATCAGTAAGACGCATAGACATTGCTGCTATACCTTCATGTATCAGTAAGACCAAGGTTACATTACTGCTATACCATTCATAATGATCAGTAAAAGACCATAGGACATTACTGCTATTACCTTCTATGATACTAAGACCATAATGCGCTATACTGTCATTGATAGTAAAGACATAGACATTAGCTGCTATACCTTCTGTTGATGCACTAAGACCAATAGACATTAATGCTATACCTTATGTGATCATAAGACCAATAGACATTACTGCTATACACTAAAGACCATAAGTCATTACTGCTATAAACCTTCATATGATCAGTAAGCACATAGACTTACTGCTATTACACTAAAGCCATAGTCATTCTGCTATACTTCATATATCAGTAAAGACCAGACATTACTGCGTATAACCTTTCATATGATCAGTAATGACCATAGACATTACTGCTATACACTAAGACCATAGTCAATTACTGCATAACCTACATATGAATCAGTAAAGACCATAGACATTACTGCTATTACACTAAAAGACCATAGTCATTACTGCTAATAACTTCATATGATCAGTAAAGACCATAGACATTACTGCCTATAACTAAAAGACATATCATTACTGGCTATACCTTCATATGATCAGTAAAGACCATAGACATTACTGTATACACAAAGACCATAGTCATTATGCTATGAACCTTCATATGATCAGAAAAGACCTACATTACTGCTAACCTTCTTATGATCAGTAAAGAACAAGACCATTACTGCGTAATCCTTCATATGATTAGTAAGCACAATAGACTGCTTTAGCCTTTAATGTTATATATACTGATCCCTTTGGGCGCCTGGTCAAAAGTAGTCATTACATTTGGGAGGCCCTAATGTAATGAAATCCCTCCTAATATGCAGCTGTTTCCAAAACAGTTTTTCATTTCATTCAGTTTCCACGGTCTCCCCCTCTCCTCTTCCTGTCCCTGCTTCTCCCTCTCCTCTTTCCCTTCTCCCTTCCTCCCCCTCTCGCTTCTTCCCTTCTTCCCCTCTCCTATCCTTCTTCCTGCTTCCCACCTCTCCCTTCCTTCTCCCTGCTCTCCCCTCTTTCCTCTTCCCTTCTCAAACAGCTGCTCTCCCTCTCCTCTTCCCTTCTCCCTGCTCTCCCCTCTCCACTTCCTTCTCCTGCTCTCCCCCCTTCTTCCCTTCTTCCATGCTCTCCCCTCTCCTCTTCCCTTCTCCCTGGCTCTCCCCCTCTCCCTGCTTCTCCCCCTCTCCGGCTTCCACTTCTCCCTGCCTTCTCCCCTTCCTCTTCCCTTCTCCCTGCTCTCCCCTCTCCTTTCCCTCTCCCTTCCTCCCCCTCTCCTTTCCCTTCTCCTTCCTCCCCCTCTCTCTCCCTTCTCCCTGCTCTCCCTTCCCACTCCCTTCTCCCTGCTCTCCCCCTCTCCTCTTTCCCTTCTCCCTGCTCTCCCCTCTCCTTCTTCCCTTCTCCCTTGCTTCTCCCTCTCCCTGCTCTTCCCCTTCTCCTCTTCCCTTCTCCTCTCTCCCCCCTCTCCACTTCCCTTCTCCCTGCTCTCCCCCTCTCCTCTTCCCTTCTCCCTGCTCTCCCCCTCTCCTCTTCCCTCTCCCTGCTCTCACCCCGTTCTCCTTTCCCTTCTCCCTGCTCTTCCCCCTCTCCTCTTTCCCTTCTTCCCTGCTTTCCCCCTCTCCCCTTCCCTTCTCCCTGCTCTCCCCATCTCCTCTCCCCTTCTCCCTCTCTCCCCCTCTCCTCTCCCCTCTTCCTCTTCCCTTCCCTTCCTCCCCTGTCCTCTTCCCTCTCTTCCCTGCTCCCCCTCTCCTCTTCCTTTCCCTGCTCTCCCCCTGCTCTCCCTCTCCCTGCTCTCCCCCTCTCTCCTCTTCCCTTCTCCTGCCCCTCTCCTCTTCTCCCTGCTCTCCCCCTTCCTCCTTCCCTTTTCCCTGCTCTCCCCCTCTCCTCTTCCCTTCTCCCTGCTCTCCCCCGCTCCTCTTCCCTTTCCCTCTCTCCCCCATCTCCGTCCCTCCTCTTCCTCTTGCACTGAGCTCCAGGCTCCGCTTCTTTTAAAATAAATCTGTTGAAAATCTGATTGCCTCCTGCACTCTGACCTAGTTATGACCACACACCTGGACACCACGACATTAGGCCTTATTAACACCATGCAACACCACAACATCGCACCGTATAACGACTACCACACATGTTTCATAATACACCCACACACCACACACACTACACAACAACACCACACAACCACCACACACACTACACGACACACATACTACACACACACCACATACTACACAACCACAAACCACACCAAACACACACACAACTCAAACACCACTCCACACCACACACACAACACTACTAACAACACATGCACCCCCATATTGTGTCATACTAACTATCTCATACATAAAACAAAGAAAAACTATAATTTTGAAATAATTTGCATGAATACGTAGCTACAAACTAAGTGATAACCCAGGTTTTGTAGAGTGAAGCTTTTGGGGTAACATGTTAGGGTACCATGTTTTATAGTGGGGGTAGGACCATGTTTTATAGTGGAGGTAGACCATGTTTTATAGTGGAGTAGACCTAATGGGAGATTGTTAGAGACTGTTATATGTAACATGTTAAGTGGGGGTTAGACCATGTTTTATAGTGGGGGTAGCCTGTTGTGGGTGACCTTTATAGTGGGGTAGCATTTTTATAGTGGAGATACTAGCCGGTAGGTATTTGGGGTACCATGTTTTATAGTGGGAGCGTATAGGGTAGACCATTATATGTAGCTTTTATATGGGTCAGATATGGGTGCGTTTTAGGAGGTAGACCATTTTCATGTTTTTATGGTAGCCATGTGAAGACATGTTCAAGTGGAGGACGTTACAGTGGGGTAGAAGTTTATAGTGGAGGTAGACCATGTTTTATCAGTTTTTCGTGGGTAGACCTGTTTTATAGTGGAGGAGAAATGTTATAGACCCAGTTTATAGTGGAGGGTTAGAACCTGTTTTTATGGAGGTGGACGTTTATCTGAGGTGACCATGTTTTATAGGGGGCATGTAGTAGACCATGTTTTATAGTGAGGTAGACCATGTTGGTTTGACATGTTTATAGTGGGGGTAGACCATGTTTTTATAGTGGAGGTAGGACCACTGTTTTATAGTGCTAGGTACGACCATGATTTTATAGTGGAGGTAGACCATGCTTTTATTAGTGGAGTAGACCATGTTTATAGTCGGTGGGTAGATCATGTTTTATAGTGGAGGTATAGACCATGTTTTATAGTGGGGTAGACCATGTTTTATAGTGGAGGTAGACCATTGTTTTATATGGAGGTAGACCATGTTTTATAGTAGTAGCCATGTTTTATAGTTGGTGGGTAGACCTATGGAGGTAACATTTTGATAGGGTGGAGGTAGACCATGTTTTATAGTGGGGTAACCATGGTTTTATAGTGGAGGTAGACCATGTTTTTAGGTAGACCATGTTTACTAGTGGAGGTAGACCATGTTTTGGAGGTAGACCATGTTTTATGTGCGGGTAGACCATGTTGTGGAGGTAGACCATGTTTAAGGTTGGTTGGTAGCACCATGTTTTAATAGTAGACCTGTTTTGGAGGTAGACCATGTTTTTAGTGAGGTAGACCATGTTTTATAGTGGAGGTAGACCATGTTTAGTGGGTAGCACCTTATGCTTGTTATAGTAGGAGAGATGTTTATAAGGACCATGTTTTATAGTGGAGGTGACCATGTTTATTGGAGGTAGACCATGTTTGTATGTGGAGGTAGACCATGTTTTTATAGTAGAAGTTTAGGGGTTAGACATTTTATTAGACCATGTTATTAGGGTAGTCAGTTATAGCCATTTTATAGTGGTGGTAGACATGTTTATTAGGCCATTTTTTGTAAGGGTTAGACCATGTTTTATAGTGGGAGCTAGACCATGTTTTATAGTTGGTGGTTAGACCATGTTTTATAGTGGGTATAGACCATGTTTTATAGTGAGGTTAGACCATTTGTTTTATAGTGGGGTAGGACACATGTTTATATAGTTATTGAGAAGTTAGACCATGTTTTATTAGTGGTGGTAGACCATGTTTTAATAGTGTAGACGATGTTTTAGACCATGTTTATAGTGGGGTAGACCTATGTTTTATAGTGTGGCTAGACATTTTTATTAGTTGGTAGACCATGTTTTATTAGTGGGGTAGACTGTTTTATATTGGGATAGAACAGTTTATATGGAGGTAGACCATGTTTTATTAGTGGGGTTAGCCATGTTTTATAGTGGAGGTAGACCATGTTTTATTAGTGGGGGTAGCCATGTTTATAGTGGAGGTAGACCATGTTTCTTATGTGGGGGTAGACCATGTTTATAGTGGAGGTAGACCCATGTTTATAGTGTGGTGTAGACCATGTTTTATAGTGGAGGTAGACCATGTTTTATAGTGGAGGGTAGACCATGTTTTATAGTGGAGGTAGACCATGTTTATTGTAACATGTTATTGGTAAGACCATGTCTTTATAGACCATGTTTTATAGTGGGAGGTTAGCCATGTTTTATAGAACCCCATGTTTATAGTGGAAGGTAGACCATGTTTATAGTTGGAGGTAAGCAGTTATATGTTTAGACCATGTTTTAGTAGACCATGTTTTATAGGGTAGGAGTTTTTTAGACCATGTTTTATAGTGGAGTAGACAGTTTATAGACCATGTTTTATAGTGAGTGATAGAACAGCTATGTTGTTATAGATAGACCCCATGTTTTATATGGGGTGAGGTAGACCATGTTTATTTAAGACCATGTTTATTATGGTTGAGGTATACCATGTTTTATAGGGAGGACACTGTTATAGTGGGTTGTTAACATGTAGGTTTATAGACACATGTTTATTATGGAGGAGCCTGTTTTAGGGTAGACATGTTTTATAGTGGAGGATTTAAGACCTGTTTATAGTGGGGAGACCATGTTTTGTGTAGACCATGTTTTTAGTGAGTGACCATGTTTATATAGTGGGGTAGTTAGACCATGTTTTATAGGACCATGTTTTATAGTGGAGGTATAGACCATGTTTTAGGTTAGACCATGTTTTTAGTGGGGGTAGACATGTTTTATGTGTGGTGCATTTTTATAGACCATGTTTATAGGAGGAGACCATTTTGTTGGACCATTTTATAGTGGGGGTAGATCATGTTTTAGGGGGTAGACATGTTTTAGTGGAGTAGACCATGTTTATAAGTGTGGAGTTAGACCTGTATGGCTGTTTATAGGGTAGTAGCTAGACATGTTTTATAGACCATGTTTTATAGTGGAGGTAGACCATTTTTATAGACCATGTTTTAGTGGAGGTAGAGACCAGTTTTATAGTGGTGGTAGAATTTTAATAGTTTGTAGGTAGACCATGTTTTAAGTGGGTAGACCATGTTTATATGATAGACCATGTTTATAGTGGAGTTAGACCATGTTTTTATAGTGGGGTAGGCCATGTTTATAAAGCATTGTTTTATAGTGGAAGGTAGACCATTGTTTATAATAGGTGACCATTGTTATTGATAGACCATGTTTATTAGTGAGCACGACTTTTTAATAGGTGGAAGTTGATAGACCAGGTTTTATAGTGGAGTAGACCATGTTTTGTTGGTATAGACCATGTTTTATAGTGAGGTGTAGACCATGTTTATAGTGGGGTAGGACCAGGGTACAGTTTAGAGTGATTTAGGTAGACCATGTTTATCAGTGGAGGTAGACCCATGTTTTTATATATTAGACCATGTTTATATAGTGGAGGTAGACCATGTTTTATATGGGGGGACCATGTTTTGATAGTGGTGGGTAGGACCAGGTTTTTATAGTGGGGGTAGACCATTTTTGGACCTGTTTAATAGTTGGAGGTAAGACCCATGTTTTAGAGCTGGAGGTAGGACCATGTTTTATTGATAGCTGTTGACCATGGTGAGGAACCATGTTTTATAGT
Source organism: Salvelinus sp. IW2-2015 (assembly GCF_002910315.2). Taxonomy (NCBI): domain Eukaryota; kingdom Metazoa; phylum Chordata; class Actinopteri; order Salmoniformes; family Salmonidae; genus Salvelinus; species Salvelinus sp. IW2-2015. Next base: position 16,828 of record NW_019946964.1, on the reverse strand, counting down.
GGAGGTGTTAGACCATGTTTTATAGTGGAGGTAGACCATGTTTTATAGTGGTAGTTAGACATGTTTTTGATAGACCATGTTATATAGTGGGGGATAGACCATGTTTTATAGACATGTAGTGTAGGTATAGACATGTTTTATAGTGGTAGAACCAATATTTTATAGTGGAGGTAGACTTTAAGTAGGAGAGTGTTTATAGGGAGAGGAAGACCAATTTTAACTGTTTATAGTGGGAAGGTTAGACCATGTTTTATGTGTGTAGACATGATTATATAGTGGAGTAACATGTTATCCATGTTTATAGTAGGAGTATAGACCAATGTTATTAGATGGAGGGACACAGTTTTATAGTGGAGGTAGACATTTTTTATAGTGGTAGGATACCAGTTTAAGACCAATGTTTTATAGTGGATCGGGTAAGACCATGTTTTAATGTTTTAGTAGTAGGGGTTAGACCATGTTTTATAGTGGGGGTAGAGACCATTTTATCAGTGGAGGTAGACCATGTTTTATAGCATGTTTAACTGGAGAGGTAAGACCATTGTTTTGATAGTGGAGGGTAGACCATGTTTATAGACCATGTTATTATGAGTAGATGTTAGGGGGTAGCCCTGTAGAACATGTATGACTGTAGTGACTGTTTTATAGTGGAGGAATAGACCATGTTTATAGTTAAGGTAGATCGTTTAAGTAGAGTACACCATGTTTTATAGTGGAGAGTACCAATGTTTTAAAGTGGGGGGTAGACCATGTTTTACATTTTATAGTGGAGGTAGGAACATTTGATGAATGTTTTATTAGTGGAGTAGACCATGTTTTATATGGGAGTAGAACCATGTTTTATGTGGGGGTAGGACCATGTTTTATAGTGGAAGGTAGAGCATGTTTTATAGTTGAGGTAGACCATGTTTTAGTAGGTGCCCGGATAACCCTGTTTTATAGTGGAGGTTAGACCATGTTATGTGGGTCTAGACCATGTTTATTGTACCAGTATAGTGAGGTAGCGTTTAGACCATGTTTTTATGGTAACCATGTTCGTGAGGTAGGACCATGTTTTATAGTGGGTAGCCGTTATAGACCATGTTTTATAGTGGGGGTAGACCGATGTTTTTATATATGACTGTTTTATTAGTGGAGGTAGACACATGGTTTTATAGTGGAGGTTAGACCATGTTTTATAGTGGGGGTAGACCATGATTTTATAGTGGGGTAGACCCATGTTTTATAGTGGAGGTAGACCATGTTTTATTGGAGGTTAGCTTATAGAGGGGTAGACCATGTTGTTAGGAATTTTAAGTGGGGTTTCCCAGTATAGACCCATGTTTTATAGTGAGGTAGACCATGTTTTTAGCTGGTCATATGGAGGATACCATGTTTTATTAGTGAGGCTATAGACCATGTTTTTATAGTGGGGTGAAAACATGTTTTATGGTGATAGTGAGAAGTGGAGTAAGACACATGGTTATAGTGGAGTAACCATGTTTATAGTGGGGGTAGACCATGTTTATAGTGGAAGGGTAGGACCATTTTTATAGTGGGGTAGACCATGTTTAGTGGGAGACCATGTTTTATAGTGGGGTTAGGACCATGTTTGTAAGTGAAGTTAGACCAGGTTTATAGTGGAGGTAGGCCTTTATCTGTTTATAGTGGAGGTAGGACCATGTTTTATAGTGAGGAAGTTATAGAACAGTTTTTATAGTGGTGTAGACCAGTTTTATAGTTGAGGTAGACATGTTTATAGTGGTGGTAGAACATTTTTTATAGTGGTAGGTTAGAAACCAATGGTTTTAAAGTTTTTTTAAGTGGTGGGTAACATGGGGGGGTTTTATTTAGGAACCCCATGTTTTTTATAGTTGGGGTTAGACCATGTATATGTGGTAGCCATTGACCTAAGGGGGGTAGATCCATGTTTTATAGTGGAGTAGAACCATGTTTTATAGTGTGAGGGACCATGTTTTATAGTGGAGGTAAGACCATGTTTATCTAGACCAAGTTTTCATAGTGGAGGTAGATCCATGTTTTTATAGTGGAGGTATACCATGTTTTATAGTGGAGGTAGATCATGTTTATAGTGGGTGATAGATCCATGTTTATGAGTGGATGTAGACTGTTTTTATTAGTGGAGGTTTAGAAACATGTTTTATAGTGGAGGTATAGACCTGTTTTATGTTGGGGTAGACAATGTGTTTATATGGGGGTAGACCATTTTTTTATAGTAGAGTAGACCATGTATTTATAGTGTGAGGGCGACCATGTTATATACCATGTTTTATAGGGAGTAGAAACATGTTTTATAGTGGAGGTAGAACATTTTTATAGTGAGGTAGACATGTTTGAAAGACACTACACCTGATCGTAATGAGTGCTTGTTTCCTTTAAAACGAGGTCTGTTTGAATAGAGTAAAATGAACAGCTTTGGTATGAGTTATAAAAACATGGCACGCTAGCTCCATCCTGGTGGTGCAGAGGACTAATTCCATGGATAGAGAACAGAAGATCGTAGGTTTAAATCTTACTGAAGCTATGCCAAAAAAAAATACAAAATGTTTTTGCATGATTAATGCCTAAGCAGATGAATATCCATCTGTTCTTGGAATTAAAAACAGTTACAGGATCTACAGAAAGTATGTCCACATTCTGTTGTGGGATTAAAATGGATTGAATTGTCATTTTTGGGTCATTGATCTACACAAAATACGGTTAATGTCAAAAGAAAAATTTGAACATAATTTTTTTTCGATAATTATTCAACCCCCTGAGTCAATACATGTTAGAATCACCTTTGGCAGCGATTACAGCTGTGAGTGTTTCTGGGTAAGTCTCTAAGAGCTTTACACACCTGGATTGTACAATATTTGCCCATTATTCTTTTCTAAATTCTTCAAGCTCTGTCAGATTGGTTGTTGATCATTGCTAGACAACCATTTTCAGGTCTTGCCATAGATTTTCAAGCAGATTTAAGTCTAAACTGTAACTCCGCTATGCAGGAACATTTACTGTCTTCTTGGTAAGCAACTTCAGTGTACTGTGGCAAGAAAAAGCATGTGAACCCTTTGGAATTACCTGGATTTCTGATTAAATTGGTCATCAAATTTGATCTGATCTTCATCAAGGTCACAACAAAAGACAAACAGTCTGCTTAAASTAATAACACACAAACAACATTTTCATKTMTTTATTGAACACACCRTGTAAACATTCACAGTGCAGGKTGGAAAAAGTATGTGAACCCTTGGATKTAATAACTGGTTRACCCTCCTTTGGCAGCAATAACCTYAACCAAACGTTTTCTGTAGTTGCGGATCAGACCTGCACAACGGTCAGGAGGAATTTTGGACCATTCCTGTTTACAAGACTGTTTCAGGTCAGCAATATTCTTGGGATGGGAACACACAACACTATGTGTGGAGAAAAAAAGGCACAGCACACCAACATCAAAACCTCATCCCAACTGTAAAATATAGAGGAGGGAGCGTCATGGTTTGGGGCTGCTTTGCTGCCTCAGGGCCTGGACAGCTTGCTATCATCGACGGAAAAATGAATTCCCAAGTTTATCAAGACATTTTGCAGGAGAATTTAAGGCTGTCTGCCAATTGAAGCTCAACAGAAGTTGGGTGACGCAACAGGACACACGACCCAAAACACAGAAGTAAATCAACAACAGAATGGCTTCAACAGAAAAAAATATGCCTTCTGCAGTGGCCCAGTCAGAGTCCTGACCTCAACCTGATTGAGATGCTGTGGCATGACCTCCAGAGAGCAGTTCACACCAGG
>NW_019946964.1:7860-9568 GCF_002910315.2 Salvelinus sp. IW2-2015 | reverse complement strand
TGCAATCGCTATGTATCGGTAAAAGTTGCACTAGCCCTACCACCCCCAGGGAAACGGTCAGTTTTCTTATGTCATGCAATAAAATGCAAGTTAATTACTTAAAAATCATACAATGTGATTTTCTGGATTTTGTTTTAGATCCGTCTCTCACAGTTGAAGTGTACCTATGATAAAATTACAGATTGCATAGTTCCATGAAAACTCCTCCCTTGGTCAGAATGTAATCTTGCTGGACAATCATAATATTTGATCTGATACTGCAACACGGTGTGAGCTGTCTGGTTCTTCATCGACACCGCTATGGTGAACCTGATCAACATGTCTGTTAAGACCAAGACATTCTCAAATCCATCTGCTGTCCTCTCCAACAGCGTGAAGTACAAGGCCACAACCTCTTGGTGCCGTCACATTGCTGCAAGTCATGGGTTCCCTTTCCATAGGGAACATGTCTCTAGCCAAGGCACATCGTTTACATTGTTTAACCCAGTTCTGGACATTCTTCAGCATACCAGGCCAGTAGTAACTCCGACGCATCGCCGAAATGGTGTTCCTTTCTCCAAATTGACCTCCATGGTYGTGCTTTGCTTCATACGCCTGGAACTGCAGTGATTCTGGAACTACCAACTGCCACATTCCCTCTTCATCTCKAGGATCTAGGAGCCTTCTAAAGAGAAACCCTTGGTGCAAACACAGCCTTTCCCATTCGCCTCGAAGTTTCCTGTCAGGAGCTTCCACGATCCTAAGCTGGTCTCTCGCTGGTCTCACTTCATTCTTGACTGCTGTGTAGACCGGACTGTTTCCTGTACTGAGAATCACCTTGTTGCATTTTCCTGGATTTCCTCCCAATCTTCCCCTTATGGCTGACTGAGTCCCTGGTGTCTGGGGACTGTCTTCCTGTTTGGTTTCCGGATGTAGCCAGAGGCATGCTCGTACTTCCCCTTCGTTTATCAGCAGGAAGTTTGAGTTGGTGTCTGCTTGTTCTGGTTTTGTGTTCTCCGGAATCCTAGACAACACATCRGTGTCGGTGTTTTGCTTGCCAGGCATATACAGTACTTAACGAACCGATACTCTGCCAACTGGGCAACCCATCTCCGTTCCACTGGACCAAGATTTGCAGAGTCCAAGTATCTCAGCAAATTGTGGTCTGTAAGGTCAGTGAACTTGCTGTGAAACAAATCAACCTCGGACTGTGACATTTAAGGGAAAGCWGCTTGATCTTAAAAGCACTCTAATTGTGATCGTTCCTTTCAGACTTCCTCGGTCCCCGCCTTGCGCAGGTGATCCCGCGTTCAACACCACTAAGTAACACCCCCAGACCTCGGAAACTACATTGAACCATGACTACATGGAATTCTATTCCACATCAAGTAACTGATCCAAGCAGTAGATTTAGATTTTTTTTTAAATAGATAAAATAGACCTTATGGAACAGTGGACGCGCGCACTATACACACATGTACACATGGATTTGTTAATTGTAGATATGTGGTAATGGTGGATTAGGGGCCTGAGTGCACACAGTGTGATGTGAAATCTGTGAATGTATTGTAATTTAAAAAAAATAGGGGCTAGTTTTTGCTGGACCCCAGGAAGAGTAACTGCTGCCTTGACATGAACTAATGGGGATCCATAATAAACCCCAGGAAGAGTAGCTGCTGCCTTGGCAGGAACTAATGGGGATCCATAATAAACCCCAGGAAGAGTAGCT
>NW_019946964.1:0-1305 GCF_002910315.2 Salvelinus sp. IW2-2015 | reverse complement strand
GCTGACTATGCAGAGACTACTCTCTAATTGGATCTTTAATAAAACCCAGGAAGAGTAGCTGCTGCTTGGCAGAACTATGGGGATCCATAATAAACCCCAGGAAGAGTAGCTGCTGCCTTGGCGAACTAATGGATCCATAATAAACCCCAGGAAGGTAGCTGCTGCCTTGGCAGGAACTAATGGGGATCCATAATAAACCCCAGGAAGGTAGCTGCTGCCTTGGCAGAACTAATGGGGTCCATAATAAACCCCAGAAGAGTAGCTGCTGCCAATAAACCCCAGGAAGAGTAGCTGCTGCCTTGGCAGGAACTAATGGGGATCCATAATAAACCCCAGGAAGAGTAGCTGCTGCCTTGTCAGGAACTAATGGGAATCCATAATAAACCCCAGGAAGAATATCCCCTGCCTTGGCAGGAACTAATGGGGATCCATAATAAACSTCAGGAAGAATATCCCCTGCCTTGGCAGGAACTAATTGGGATCCATAATAAATACAAATACAAAACAGTGAATCGTCTGTCTGTCCCTAAAGCAGTGAAACGTCCATTTGTTTGTCCCTAAAGCAGTGAAACGTCCATTTGTTTGTCCCTAAAGCAGTGAAATGTCCATTTGTTTGTCCCTATAGCAGTGAAACGTCCATTTGTTTGTCCCTGAAGCAGTGAAACGTCCATTTGTTTGTCCYTACAGCAGTGAATCATCCGTCTTTAATGAAGAACTGTCTGTAGGTCCCAGAGCAACTGGCCTCTTTAGCCTTCACCGGAGGACAGAGAGAACACTATGATGTCACAGTGATGCCACTTATAAACAAAAGTACAAAACTTAGATGCTCAGTCCCAAATCATATCCCCCCTATACACTAGATCAGAGTTCCTTCATCCTGGTCCTTGGGACACAATGGGGTGCACATTGTTGTTTTTGCCCTAAAACAGCACAGGCCATTTAAATGATCAACTCATCATCATTATGATTTAAATCATGTCTTAATGCAAAAGCAGAAATGTCCAACCCTGGATCAAGATGAAGAAACATTGCACCTTCTCTGGGGTTTCCTCAGGAAACAAGGGTACTGAAATGCCTTAGAGTTTGATAATGATGCCAATGTGTCTCAATCCGAGGCCTGAGAAAAGGTATATTAGATATATTATCAGCTAAGGAAGTTGTTAGGCCTTCAAGGTCATCCGATGCTCCTTGACGACKCCATCTAACTGTGGTTATACAACTTTAAACATCTTCCTGGACAATCTGAACAAGAATGTGTGACTGAAGATGTTGTGTTGTATACAGTAAGGATTCTCAAAGTGGCAG
>NW_019946963.1:43421-59484 GCF_002910315.2 Salvelinus sp. IW2-2015 | reverse complement strand
CTACGGGTTCCACACACCCTCGTCTAACCAGCACTTCTGTAGGAGAAACGGACACACACTATCAGATAAGGAGACGGATCAACACACACACACACTATCAGAATAAGGAGACGGACACACACACACACACACACTAATCAGATAAGGAGACGGACAACACACACTATCAGATAAGGAGACGGACATCCAGGCTCTCCATCAGCTCCGACTCACACACCCTCACAAAAGGAGTATCAGAATACAAAGACAGAAATATACGGACACCAGAGCACACGACCCAGCACAACAACAACAAACCAGTCAGAACTAGCACAAGTGAGACAGAGAATATGAGACAACCAAGCTACACCACTAGCACAATGCGAACAATACACGAGTAGACGCGAGACCACACCAACAGCACTATCAGATATCAAAGAACAAACGAGGCAATCAACCCAGTCACACACATCAGCACTATAACGAGCAACAAACACAACACATACACCACACACAGACACTACAACACAACACACAAACATACACACACACACAAGTCAGCAGCACAAACACAACACACAACCAGTCAGCCTAGCACAGACACACAACACACACACCATCAGCTAGCACAGACAAACATACCAGTTCAGCTAGCACAGACACACATACCAGTCAGCTAGCACGACAACCACCACCTCCACAGCTCCAACACACAGCTAGCACAGACAAACATACCAGTCAGACCACTCGAGCACCCACACCATCTAACACACCAGTCAGCTAGCACAGACACACATACCAGTCAGCTAGCAACAGAACAACATACCAGTCAACCTAGCCACAAGACAAACATACCAAGTCCAGCTAGCACAAGACAAACATACCAGTCACTAGCACAGAACAACACACAACACACACCCACAATCAAGATAAGGAGACTGACAACAACCAGCTATCAGATAAGGAACGGACACACACAAACGCTATCAGATAAGGAGACGGACACACACACACAACACACACACACACACACACACACACATACCACACACACACCTATCAGATAAGGAGAACGGACACACACCACTATCAGATACAGGAGGGTGGAGAGAATGACATATAAGGTAAAGAGAGAGAAGTAAATGAAAGTGTGAGTGTGGGAAGAAAGAGGAGGAAATGAAAGAGGAAATGAGATGAAATAACCTACTCTCCGCTTCATGCATGTGATCATGTCTCCGCTGCAGCAGGGGGCAGTAGTGGCTACGATCTTGTCTACAATGCCTTTCATCTCCTGGAACGAGGCCTGAGGCATCTTCTGACTGTACTGGATCATCTTCCTGTTAGAACAGACAGACACACGCGTCAACCAATAAGACTGGCCCAGGGGAAGGCTCTCCTAGCTCTTAGCCAATTAGAACCATAGATTTTTTAGATTGCCATGTCTTACTTGGCCTTGAAAATGCGGTCTCCATATTTGTTGTGGACAATGCACAGGGCCTTCAGTTCATTGACACGGTTCCTGACGAAGTGTTCGAACGTAGGTTTCTGAAAAAGAGAGAGAGAATGTTCTCTTTGGCTATGTAGGTGCTTTACTTTCCATGCCAATAAAGGTGGTTGAATTAAATTGAGAATGGGAGCGACAGGTAGCCTAGCAGTTAAGTGCARTGGGCTAGTAACCAAAAGGTTGCTGGTTCGAATCCCAGTGCRGACTAAGTGAAAAATCTGTCGATGTGCCCTAGTTGCTCTGGATAAGAGCGTCTGCTAAACGGACACGAAACAGCATCCAAYATGGAACCCTYATAGGGTTCTGGTRAAATATAGTGCACTATATAGSGAATAGGGTGCCATTTTGGACACTTCCTGACCTTGGTGTTGAAGCAGGTCTGGGCCTCGGCCTCACTCTTCCCACAGCAGGTAGCCAGAACCTCTCCGTAACTCTTAGTGACAGCCAGGATCACGTGAGGAGGTAGCATGGTGTTGCGCTTGGAGAACCTGAAGATGAAGCTGAAACACAACACCTTGGCTTCAGCTCAGCGTCCTAACACAGTATTTTAGCTGCCTGGAGGAGACCAGGTTCAAATTCAGCGTCCTAACACAGTATTTTAGCTGCTGGAAGAGACCTGGTTCAAACTCAGCTCTAACAAGTATTTTAGTTGCTTGGAGGAGACAGGTTCAAACTCAGCGTCCTAACACAGTATTTTAGTTGCTTGGAGGAGCATGGTTCAAACTCAGCGTCCTAACACAAGTATTTTAGTTGCTTGGAGGAGACCAGGTTCAAACTCAGCGTCCTAACACAGTATTTTAGTTGCTTGGAGGAGACCTGGTTCAAACTCGGTCCTAACAAGTATTTTAGTTCTTGGAGGAGACCTGGTTCAAACTCAGCGTCCTAACACAGTATTTTAGCTGCCTGGAGGGACCTGGTTCAACTCAGCGTCCTAAAACAGTATTTTAGCTGCCTGGAGGAGACCTGGTTCAAACTCAGCGTCCTAACACAGTATTTTAGCTGCTTGGAGGAGACAGGTTCAAACTCAGCGTCCTAACACAGTATTTTTAGTTGCTTGGAGGAGACCAGGTTCAAATCAGCGTCCTAACACAGTATTTTAGTTGCTTGGAGGAGACCTGGTTCAACTCAGCGTCCTAACACAGTATTTTAGTTGCTTGGAGGAGACCAGGTTCACAATCAGCGTCCTAACACAGTTTTTTAGTTGCTTGGAGGAGACCAGGTTCAAACTCAGCGTCCTAACACAGTATTTTAGTTGCTTGGAGGAGACCTGGTTCAAACTCAGCGTCCTAAACAGTATTTTAGTTGCTTGGAGGAGACTGGTTCAAACTCAGCGTCCTAACACAGTATTTTAGCTGCCTGGAGGAGACCTGGTTCAAACTCAGCGTCCTAACACAGTATTTTAGCTGCTGGAGGAGACCTGGTTCAAACTCAGCGTCCTAACACAGTATTTTAGTTGCTTGGAGGAGACCTGGTTCAAACTCAGCGTCCTAACACAGTATTTTAGCTGCCTGGAGGAGACCTGGTTCAAACTCAGTGTCCTAACACAGTATTTTAAGCTGCCTGGAGGAGACCTGGTTCAAACTCAGCGTCCTAACACAGTATTTTAGCTGCCTGGAGGAGACCTGTCCTAACACAGTATTTTAGCTGCCTGGAGGAGACCTGTCCCAGTTCAAACTGAGCGTCCTAACACAGTATTTAGCTGCCTGGAGGAGACCTGTCCTAACAGTATTTTGCTGGAGGAGACCTGTCCTAACACAGTATTTTAGCTGCCTGGGGGAGACCTGTCCTAACACAGTATTTTAGCTGCCTGGAGGAGACTGTCCTAACACAGTATTTTAGCTGCCTGGAGAGACTGTCTAAACAGTATTTTAGCTGCCTGGAGGAGCCTGTCCTAACACGTATTTAGCTGCCTGGAGACCTGTCCTAACACAGTATTTTAGCTGCCTGGAGGAGCTGTCCTAACACAGTATTTTAGTGCCTGGAGGAGACCAGGTTCAAACTGAGCGTCGGCCACGGCCACATGAGTTGAGTGGATCCACTTACCTCTCGACGAAATCCTTGCGGTCCTTCTTAAAGTCTTCACACTGGTCTGCAGCTGGCGACTCAGAGGTGAGGGACAGGTCCCGGGAATCTTACAATTAATCAATCAATCAATCAATCAAACAACCAACCCATTACTCAAATGCATCCATAAAGCCCTTTTTTTCAGCAGTTGTCACTGCTTTTACCGTGTCCCGGCCTAGACTCAAAGAGCACGTAGCTGTGAAATGTGTGCTTGCTGTCCACTAGCTACACTATATAAATATAAAAGGAGTGGATTCAGCTATTTCAGTCACACCCGTTGCTGACAGGTGTATAGAATCGAGCACAAGCCATGAATCTCCATAGACAAACATTTGCAGTAGAATGGCCTGTACTGAAGAGCTCAGTGACTTTCAACGTGGCACTTTCATAGCATGCACCTTTCCAAATAGTCAGTTTCGTAAAATGTATGACTGCTAGAGCCCCTGGTCAAATGTAAGTGCTGTTATGTGAAGTTGGAGACGTCTAGGAGCAACAATGGCTCAGCCGTGAAGTGGTAGCCACACAAGCTCACAGAACGGGACCACCGAGTGCTGAAGCACAGTGCATGTCCTCGGTTGCAACGCTCACTACCGAGTTCAAACTGCCTCTGAAAGCAACTTCAGCACAAGAATATTTGTTGAGAGCTTCATGAAATGGGTTTCCATGGCCGAGCACTGCCGACAAGCCTTAACATCACCATGCGCACATGCATCTCAGCTGGAGTGGTGTAAAGCTCGCCACATTGACTCTGGAGCGTGGAAAACATTCTCTGGAGTGATGAATCACGCTTCACCATCTGGCAGCCCAATGGACGAATCTGGGTTTGGCAGATGCCAGGAGAATGCTACCTGCCCCAATGCATAGTGCCAACTGTAAAGTTTGGTGGAGGAGAATAATAGGTCTGGGGTCTATTTCATGGTTCGGGCCCCTTAGTTCAGTGAAGGCGAAATCTTTAGACGCACGGGTATACACTTGTGACATTTGGGGGAAGGCCCCTTTCCTGTTTCAGCATGAAAAGCCCCGGTGACAAAGCGGAGGTCCATACAGAAATGGTTTGCCAGAAGTGGACTGGCCACCCTCATAGCCTGCTTCCTCTCTAGGTTTTTCCTAGGTTTGGCCTTTCTAGGGAGTTTTTCCTAGCCACTGTGTTCTACACCTGCATTTGCTTGTGTTTGGGGTTTGGCGGGTTTCTTGTACAGACTTTGTTCAGCTGATGTAAGAAGGGTATATAAATAATTTGTTGGTAGATCGTGGCGAAAGAACTTGACTGGCATGCAAAGAGCCCTGACCTCAACCCCATCGACACTTTGGGATGAATTGGAACGCCGACTGCGATACCGAGGCTAAGCCTAATCTGCTGACCTCACTAATACTCTTATGGCTGAATGGAAGCAAGTCCCTGCAGCAATGTTCAAATCTAGTGAAAAGCCTTCCCAGAAGTGGACGCTGTTTTTCAGCAAAGGGGGGAACAAACTCCATATTAATGTCCATGATTTTAGAATGAGGTCTTCGACGAGCAGGTGTCACATACTTTTGGTCATGTAGTGTATCTTAAATGAATCACCTCACCTAGCATCTGCTAAATGACTAAAATGTAAATGTAGAAAATCACTAGAAGTTTAGTTATTAATTCGAACCGTTTAAAAAAAAAACAGCACACTAAAACTTTAAACAAGCCAAAATATAAAATATCACAAAGAAACCAAGAGAGGAACCTGACTCAGAGGGGCCGGCCTAAATTACCTTGGCCTTGTGGTCCACGAAGCAGTGTGTTCTCTCAGTGGCAGTCTTCTCGCAGCAGTGCTTCAGATTGCTCTTCTCAACTAAGGTCTCAGACGAACACACAGCACTCTGGAACAGGTCTGCCTGCACACACATAGTAGTACACCTTTTAGCCAGCAGAGGGTGCTGTTGTATCTGTACAGGACATTCAAAAACCATAGAGATAGATAGAGGACTCTAGAGGGATTCATTTATTAAAGGTCCGGACGTTTTTTATCTGAATATCAAATCATTTCTGGGTAGCAATTAAGTACCTTTACTGTGATTGTTTTCAATTAAAATGGTCAAAAATAAACAAAAATATCTTCTTCGCAAAGAGCTATTTCTCAAGCAAGAATTTTGGTAGGACTGTCTGTGTGTGGTCTGAGTGGGGAGGGGGAAACGGAAAACTATCTGTTATTGGCGGAGAGGCTTGGAACTCTTTCTTATTGGTCTATTAATTATGTCCCGACTGGTGATGTCACCATGGAAGGCCAAAACTCCATCCCACCAAAACAGGATGAAATTTCAGGCGGCCTTTTCAAACAGCCACTTGAACTAAAAGGGCTTTATCATACTTTTGACAATTTCACAATATTATTCCAACCTCTTGGTGTGGAAATATATATAAAACACAGGGGGGGGGGATCACGTTTTTTGACAGCACTGGGCCTTTAAGCCAGGGTTTCCCAACCCTCTCCTCTGCCCCCCACAGGCGTTCTCCATTTTAGTTGTAAACCTAAATTGGCACACGTGATTCAATTTACTAATGCTCTCAGCTGAAAGGACATTTCGTATGGCGACATTGGGTCTTTTGAGCATCATGCTATACTGTTTAAAATGTCAGCCACCAGTGCATCATGCTATACTGTTTAAAATGTCAGCCACCAGTGCATCATGCTATACTGTTTAAAATGTCAGCCACCAGTGCTGACCATAACCCTGTATAGGCCACCAAAGCACTGCCCCACTTTCTGTACTGATTTCTCTGAACTATTGTCTATTGTCCTTGAGAACTATGATAAACTCATTGTGTTGGGTGATTTTAATATTCATGTTGATAAAGAGACTGACTCCAAGGCCATTGAATTATGAATCTTTTGAGCTCTATGGACTTTATCCAACATGTTACTGGGCCCACCCATAACCGTGGCTATACTCTGGACCTGGTTATTACCAAGGGGCTTTCTGCTGGGCCCACCCATAACCACAGCCATACTCTGGACCTGGTTATTACCAAGGGGCTTTCTACTGGGCCCACCCATAACCACAGCGCATACTCTGGGACCTGGTTATTACCAAGGGGCTTTCTACTGGGCCCACCCATAACCACAGCCATACTCTGGACCTGGTTATTACAAGGGGCTTTCTACTGGCCCACCCATAAACCACAGCCATTACTCTGGACCTGGTTATTACCAAAGGGGCTTTCTTACTGGCCCACCATAACCACAGCCATACTCTGGACCTGGTTATTACCAAGGGCTTTCTACTGGGCCCACCCATAACCACAGCCATACTCTGGACCTGGTTATTACCAAGGGGTTTTCTGCTGGGCCCACCCATAACCACAGCCATACTCTGGACCTGGTTATTACCAAGGGGCTTTCTACTGGGCCCACCCATAACCACAGCCATACCTGCGACCTGGTTATTACCAAGGGGCTTTCTACTGGGCCCACCCATAAACCAAGCCATACTCTGGACCTGGTTATTACCAAGGGGCTTTTTCTACTGGGGCCCACCCATAACCACAGCCATACTCTGGACCTGGTTATTACCAAGGGGCTTTCTCTGGCCCACCCATAACCACAGCCATACTCTGGACCTGGTTATTACCAAGGGGCTTTCTACTGGGCCACCCATAACCACAGCCATACTCTGGACCTGGTTATTACCTAAGGCGGCTTTCTCTGGGCCCACCCATAACCACAGCCATACTCTGGACCTGGTTATTTAACCAAGGGGCTTTCTACTGGGCCCAGCCATAACCACAGCCATACTCTGGACCTGGTTATTACCAAGGGCTTTCTACTGGGCCCACCCATAACCGCAGCCATACTCTGGACCTGGTTATACCAAGGGGCTTTCTACTGGGCCCACCCATAACCACAGCCATACTCTGGACCTGGTTATTACCAAGAGGCTTTCTACTGGGCCCACCCATAACCACAGCCATACTCTGGACTGGTTATTACCAAGCGGGCTTTCTACTGGGCCCAGCCATAACCACAGTCCATACTCTCGGACCTGGTTTTTACCAAGGGGCTTTCTACTGGGCCCACCCATAACCACAGCCATACTGTTGATGTTGGTTTCTCTGATCACCAACTGGGGATTTATACTACCTTGTTGCCCACAGCTCAGGAGTAATACTGAACACATTATTTAAGAAATGGGCAAATTTTTGTAACTTGATCACCATATTAAATCAGAATAATTAGAGTGTGGCTCTTTCTCGATTCATTGATAGCCTGAAAATCCTACCCCCCTCTCAAACCTAATGTGAACTTTGTCCACATCTAAATGTGATATGTTTTGCGGCACATTTCAGAGATAGATAACCACCATTAGGCTGGGTATCAGTCAAGACCTGATGACACAGACATGCTCAGTAAAGTGATATCACAAACTTAAGCCTTTTTTTTTTTTAGAAGACAAGACCGAGGTACTTAAGCCCAGTAAGAGAATCTGGCAGCATATTTTTAATTCACGGCAATAAAGAACAAAACACCAGGTAAATAACCTAGGTGTTATTTTAGATTCTAAACTCACTTTCGATTCATACATTAGGAATGTGGCCAAAATAGCTTTTTACCACCTGAGGAACATTGCCATGGTTGTTGGCCGTTTTTCTCTCAGGCTGATACAGAGAGACTCACCCATGCTTTAATTACAAGTAGGCTTGACTACTGTAATACTCTCCTGTCTGGTCTACCCACAGAAAGCCATTGGTCAACTGCAAAACATACAGAATGCTGCAGCGTGGGTACCTGACCAAGACCAGATGGAGAGCACACATTACACCCGTTTAAAGTCTTGGCACTGGCTGCCTGTGAGTTTTAGAATTAATTGCACGATTCTTCAATTGATTTTTACAACCACTCCACAATTGTGCACCACAATACATGTCAGATATGATTTTAAGTTATGTACCCAGTAGGTCCCTCAGGTCTTCTGACCTTTAAACTATCCCAAAGCCCAGGACCAAGAGGCATGGAGAGGCAGCCTTTAGTTACTATGTCCCCAGCCTCTGGAGTAACCTGCCAGAGAAACCTGAGGGGACCAAGAGGCATGGAGAGGCAGCCTTTAGTTACTATGCCCCCAGCCTCTGGAACAGCCTGGCAGAGAACCTGAGGGGGACCAAGAGACATGGAGAGGCAGCCTTTAGTTACTTTGTCCCAGCCTCTGGAATAGCCTGGCAGAGAACCTGAGGGACCAAGAGGCATGGAGAGGCAGCCTTTAGTTTACTATGTCCCCAGCCTTCCTGGAATAGCCTGGCAGAGAACCTGAGGGGACCAAGAGGCATGGAGAGGCAGCCTTTAGTTACTATGTCCCCAGCCTCTGGAATAGCCTGGCAGAGAACCTGAGGGGACCAAGAGGCATGGAGAGGCAGCCTTTAGTTACTATGTCCCCAGCCTCTGGAATAGCCTGGCAGAGAACCTGAGGGGGACCAAGAGGCATGGAGAGACAGCCTTTAGTTACTATGTCCCAGCCTCTGGAATAGCCTGCAGAGAAACCTGAGGGGACCAAGAGGCATGGAGAGGCAGCCTTTAGTTACTGATGTCCCCAGCCTCTTGAATAGCCTGGCAGAGAACCTGAGGGACCAAGAGGCATGGAGAGGCAGCCTTTATTACTATGTCCCCAGCCTCTAGAGTAACCTGCCAGAGAACCTGAGGGGGACTGAAACTGTGGACATATTTGAAAGAGATCTTAAAACACACCTTTTTAACTTTGCTTTTCCTTATGGTGCTTTTTAGTTGTTCAGTTTTTGTCATTCTTTATTTTTTAAATGTTATGTTTGTTTGTGTAGGACATTTTTTCTGCTTTTATTTTCGTTGTTTTTTTTGTTTTCTTTTCCTGTGAAACACATTGTGTTGCATTCCATGTCTGAAATGCGTTGTATAAATAAAGCTTGAATTTGATTTGAAATAATCATCAAGCCTTTGACTAATTAAAGCAGGTGTGCCAATTAAGGGTTAAAACAAAAATGTTAAACGTCTGAAACATTGACTAAAAACACAGTCACTAATGCCAAATTACATACAAACCCCTACCTCTGGCCCCTCCCTCTGGCTGGGCAAGTCCCTCCCTACCTCCCCCCCTTATCTGGCCCCTCCCTTCCCTACCTCTGACCCCTATTACTGGCCGGGCGGCCCCCCCCTCCCTACTCTGGCCCCTCCCCTCTCTACTCTGGCCCCTACCACTACCGTGCTGGCGCCCTCCCTCCCAACCTCCACCGCTGGACCTCCCCCCCCCCCCCGGCAAGGCTGGCCTCCCCTCCCTACCACTGGCCGGGCTGGCCCCTCCCTACCTCCTACCGCTGGACCCCCCCGGCAAGGCTGGCCCCTCCCTACCGACTGACCGGACTGGCCCTTCCCCTCCCTACCACTGGCCGGGCTGGCCCCTCCCCTCCCTACCCACTGGCCGGGCTGGCCCCTCCCTCCCTGCCCCCTATCGCTCGCCCCTCCCCTCCCTACCTACCCTTAAATCTGGCCCCTACCTCTGGCTGGGATGGGCCTCCCCTCGCCTGCCCCCTACCTCGGCCCCTCCCCTCCCTACCACTGGGCCGGGCTGGCCCCTCCCCTCCCTACCTACCCCATCTGGCCCCTCCCCTCGCCTACCCTCTATCCCTGTCCCCTACCCTACTCTTACACTGGCCCCTACCTCTGGCTGGGCTGGGCACATCAATGTGATTTGGCATGTGTCAGTTAGATGAAGTGTGTGGTTGGGTCTCTCACCACGCCCTTGGCAGCTTCTAGGGGTTCGTCTGAGCAGCATTGGATGCCCATGGTGAAGGCTTCGCCAACCAGGGGCACCACGCCATCCAACAAACTAGTCTGAGAGGTTCTGAGACCAGCCCTACTAGTGGCCCTACACACACAACAACACACACACACACACACACACACACACACACACACACACACACACACACACACACACACACACACACACCACACACACACACACGACACACACACAGCACACACACACACAGAACACACACCACACACAGTAAGATTACGACACTTCACCAAAATATTTACACTTACTCTGCTGTTAGAACCCCGTCCATTTTAAATCAGCCATAGCAGAGAAATACAGATGAACAAAATAGGACAAATCAAATCCATGTAAAAGTATTAAGTGGTTAAAGAATCTGAGGTGCCAGGCATCAGGTGTGTTTGAAAACAAAAGAACCATATTAAGGCAGTGATGAAATAAAAGCTTTTAACACTTTTCTCACAAAGCACTCACTATACTCACATAGATTTACTCACATAGCTTTGAATCATCTTTCTTGGCCTCTGTGAAGATGGTACAGATCTGATTATGAGACCGGGCTGATACACACAGCAGAACCAACAGGCTGCAGACAGCCAACCACTGCATGACGGAAGGTAAGACTCACGGACGGAGGGATGGATGGAAGAGGGGATCTAGCATTTGAGCCCAAGAGCAGAGAGACGCAGGCTTCTTTATACTTTTGTGGAATTTGTCAGTGTCAATCATTAGCTAACCTCTCTCTCATTTGGGTCTGACTGTCACACAGTGGTCTCTCAGTACACACTGTTGGTCAGATTAAATGTTTTCTAGTTAGTTATATGGAAATCCAACCTCCCATATTACACATATTACAAAAGATTCCTATCCTTGGAGATGGAAGTGCAGAATCTGTGTGATGTTATTGGGGGGGGGGGTGAGCGGCCGGCGACACAAAGGTCTGAAGGTACAACGTCCACTCTGCTGTGTCTCCAAACTGTCCCCATACAAACCTGCCACCTGACGAGTAAATATTTCCACGTGAATCGATCTAAACTGATTCTACCTATATACAACCTATAGTAGCCTACAATGGAACAAGGTTCAATGGTTTATTTATGTAACCTTTATTTAAGCAGGGATGAGATCCCATTAACACAAAGGTCTATTTTACAAGGAAGTACACAAAGATAAAAAAATAAAAACACAACCATAAAAAGCAATCACAATCCTCACTATTCATGTTAAAATAACAGAAATAATACTGAAAGGTGAATGGTATCAGGTGTTTTACCTGTTTTGTAATTCATTATCAGTAGGCCAATAGATGATGTGCGTTCTTATACCATGTATATATGCGTTGTCAATAATAAAACTCATGAATGAAACTGTTTATGCAAAATTGTTGTCAATAAAACT
This sequence comes from Salvelinus sp. IW2-2015, assembly GCF_002910315.2. Taxonomy (NCBI): domain Eukaryota; kingdom Metazoa; phylum Chordata; class Actinopteri; order Salmoniformes; family Salmonidae; genus Salvelinus; species Salvelinus sp. IW2-2015. The sequence continues at coordinate 47,771 of NW_019946963.1, read as the reverse complement.
CATGAATGCAACTGTTTATGTACAATTGTTGTCAATAAAACTCCCGAATGAACATGTTTATGTCAAAATAAGCGTTGCGTTCTACTTGTAGCCCTGATCGTCCTGAAAAGGAAATGTTAAAACACTTKATTGTGAGGCGAAATACAAGGCGGTGGACATGCAGATGAATGACGATCAGATAAATGAAAAGCAGTCTCGGGTCTGATTGGGTTCATGTGCCCAGGAAAAGACCTACACCCCCGCAATCTTACACAAACACCCCCTCTTGGACTGTCAACAAACTTTTAGCCTACACAAATTACACACCCCCATGTACTTAAACACGTGGACACACAACACCCACACTACATTACAAAAGCACAAAACACGCACAAACAAACTGAATGACATCTACACTGACTGTACAAAACATTAGGAACATCTTCCTATTATTGAGTTGCTCCCCCCCCTTTTTGCCCTCAGAACAGCCTCAATTCGGCGGACCATGGAATCTACAAAGTGTCGAAAGCGTTGCACAGGGATGCTGGCCGATGTTGATTCCAATGCTTTCCACAGTAGTGATGGGACTATTGATACCGGAGCTCTGATGCAGTTTTCAGCGCATTACTGAGCCGACGTAATAWWCCGATGCTCGTTTCAAAGTAACATTACAACGTGATCAATGACGTCCGAAGCTTCGTTTGATCACTTGTTAAAAATTAAAAAACGTGGCAAAATGCGTATTCACACTGATTTCTTCTTCTTTAGGATTTGTTTTTGGCGGATCACATCCAACTTTTAGCTGCATACACCGCCACCTACTGTACTGGTGTGTGAGGCCATTCACAGCTTAAACMACATTACATTCTGGATAAGGTAATAGAAAACTAGGGAAAGGAAAATTGCCCTGACAYCTATTAGCTCTCTAAGAAACCCACCGCCCATTCCTCTATTTAACCCTGTCTAACCAACGGTCTGAAAGGCCACAATACTACCATTCAACACCCCCTGCAACTGTTCACACTTCTCACATCTAGGATTCTCCCTCTTACACACTGCTGTAAAATGCCCATAAACTTGACACCTAAAACACTGTAGCATTTTTGGAACAAAAGCTCTCACACGATAACTTGCACTTCCTAACTTGACCTTTGTCGGGCAAAGAGTCTACATCAAAACTCAGCAGGACTGACAACGTCTTCTCCGTTTCCCCATGCACTCCATTGGGTCTGCGTTGCACCAAACGGCGGGCGTCACAGACAACAAGGAACTTTTCAATGYTGCCCTGCTCCGAAGAGCAAAGCAAGTCACATTCCCTAATCACATGATCTGGAGCGCCCGCTCCCTCTGGACTGAAGAAACGCAATAAATCATCACTACTCCACAATAAATCAGTTACTCTCACCAACTCAACAGTCCCCAACCTCTTCTCCACCCAACCTGACAGCACATATGGATCAGCCAAAKAGGATCCATTCTCTCCACCAATCTKACTCCCACTGGGCCAGAATCATCCTTTTCATACTTGGGARGAGGCCCGAACTCAGCGGTCCTCACCTCAGGTACTACATCAAATCAAATTGTATTTGTCACATGCGCTGAATGTAACAGGTGTAGACTTTACAGTGAAATGCTGACATACATGCCCTTAACCAACAAGGCAGTTTTAAGAAAACACAAAAAAAAGTAAGTCATAAAAATAACAAATAATTAAAGAGCAGCAGTAAAATAACAATAGCGGGGCTATATACAGGGGGGTACCGGTACCGAGTCAGTGTGCGGGGGCACCGGTGTCGAGGTAATTTAAACATCCACACTCTCGTCAGGTTCCTTCTCTGAGCTACTAGAGCTAGAGCGCCAACCCTGTTCACCACAACACACCCCTTCCCTCTACTACACTCAGCTCCTTATCGGTGGTTATCACTGCACCTGCCATTACAATTAATTCACCCTCACTCTCTTCCCGTTCCTCCTTTAGCTCTCACAAAAGTTCTGTACGATCCTCCATTCCATATTCCCTCAAAACATATTCCACTTTTCAGCCATCTTCTCCTTCAAAATATCTTCCAGAAGGTTTGTGCAATCRCCCACTCCATTCKTAATATGTTCCACTTTCTCTCTTTTTTCGACCTACCTCCATTCATCACCACGCGGTGACCACACCAATTGGTGTCAAARATCCCCCACAGATTTCTCCATGGTTTCGGTGTTTTTTTCAAGTTCCTTTCTAACACTGACCCCTACTGGACACCGTACTTACAATATAGTTATCATTTTTTTTCACGTAGCGTTGCCTGAACAATAGCTCAATAGGATTTMTTCATGTAGCGTCACCTGAACGGAAGAGCCAGGGTCTTGGGGACCAGATCAATCAGACGACAGGAAATGGGGTTGAATCCGAGAGAAAGTATGTGACGCCACACTTTCTGCACGTTATTGTTTAAACAATTCGTTTTATTGTAGTGCTGGAGCAATTAACAGACATTTAGGTAATTTTTGGGGCTTTTAAACAACTAATTGACCGACGTTGGTTAAATTATTTGAATTCCATGTTAGTTTTTTTTCTTGGCGCTCAATGTGCACATCGCACAGTTTGTCTAGAGATAAATCAGATCCAGCCTGAACTGTGCGATGTAGTAGGGAGTTTTCAACAGGCCAATATTCTACATAGTTTCGCGCATAAAAATGTGGTAATTAACTACGATGACCACAATCCATTGCGCATCTACTTGGTCTTTGTTTTTTACGCCTGCCATGGAAGAGAGAAGAAAGCGCGATCTTTCAGGTGATATTAATTAACCAGGTTACCATCCAACCTTTTTATCCGAGAAAAATACATGTCGGATAATTTTTTTTTATGACAGGTCTGATGGAAACATAAACATTTTTTCTGTAAACCTTCCAAACGTCTACAAAACGAAATACGCTAGACAAGGTGGGATCTTTTTGTGTGGGTAAAATTAATTTAATGAGAAATGTCGGTGTAACAATCACATCGAATTAAACTTGAGAGTTATGCGATGACATGTTGTGTGGTCCTCCCGCTACAAATGAAGTGTGTGTTTAGTGAGTCCCCCAGATCAGAGGCAGTAGGGATNTCTGTAAACCTTCCAAACGTCTACAAAACGAAATACGCTAGACAAGGTGGGATCTTTTTGTGTGGGTAAAATTAATTTAATGAGAAATGTCGGTGTAACAATCACATCGAATTAAACTTGAGAGTTATGCGATGACATGTTGTGTGGTCCTCCCGCTACAAATGAAGTGTGTGTTTAGTGAGTCCCCCAGATCAGAGGCAGTAGGGATTACCAGGGATGTTCTCTGTTTAGTGAGTCCCCCAGATCAGAGGCAGTAGGGATGACCAGGGATGTTCTCTGTTTAGTGAGTCCCCCAGATCAGAGGCAGTAGGGATGACCAGGGAGGAATGTTCTCTTGATAAGTGTGTGATTTAGACAACTTACCTGTCCTGCTAAGTATTCAAAATGTAACGAGTACGTTTGGGTGTAAGAGAAAATGAAGGGAGTAAAAAGTACATACTTTCTTTAGGAATGTAGTGAAGTAAAAGTTGTCAAAAATATAAATAGTCAAGTAAAGTACAGATACCCCCAAAAAACTACTTAAGTAGTACTTTCAAGTATTTTTTACCTAAGTACTTTACACCAGTGGCTATATGTGCGCTCTAGCCAACAGCGAGCGTCCCAGCTAGCAATGAGGAATCGGCCCAGAAGCGTCCCTCTTCCTGGGGGCCGGAACTGATTGTATCGCCATGGAATCGGGTGTCAGACTCGACTCGGAATAAAAATGAATGACAAAATTACCCGATTTAGTCATTTTAAATATTACTATAATACATTTTATACATACAAATTATACCCATCCACAAAAAACATTTAGTCTTGGGGAAACACCATACACTTGGTGACCGTGTCAGCGTGCATGCMCCCGGCCAGCCCCAGGAGTCGCTACAGTGCGATGGGACAAGGACATCCTGCCCGGCCAAACCCTCCCCTAAATCGGACGACGCTGGGCCAATTGTGCATCGCCTCATGGGTCTCCCGGTCGGCACGGGCCTCAAACCAGCATCCGTAGCAATGCAGTTTGCACTGCAATGTGTGTCTTAGACCGCTGCGCCAATCGGGAAGTTCCATCCCGTTTTTAATGCTTATCAATTGCCTTGCACAAAGTATCAAAATACTAAAATACTACACAGGACTCATAAAGAATTTCATTTAAATGTTAATTMTATTTTTTGATCACATAAACAAGGAAAATATGGAAAAATAAATAAATAGTGAAATGTTAATTTTATAAAGCAGCCAGTGTAATCATCTGCCAGAGAGTCGCCTCAATCTGACGAGCCCCAAGTAATAC
>NW_019946963.1:33350-40441 GCF_002910315.2 Salvelinus sp. IW2-2015 | reverse complement strand
CCCATGCGCTACAGCAAAAGCCCGGCCTTGCGAGCAAGGGGAACCACTACTTCAAGGTCTCAAAGCGAGTGACGTCACTGATTGAAACGCTATTAGCGCGCACCACCGCTAACTAGCTAGCCATTTCACATCGGTTACAGAAGCACACTCCACATATACTGTAACAACAACAATTTTGTGGAGAAACCATCAGTGAATTAGAAAATACGATGGAAACCATTTGATTTGTTTTTTGAACATTGTGTGGGTAAATTCCATGTGCACTATGCCATGCGTCATAGCCTTTTATCTCCAACAAGTCAATTTGATGGAACACATTTCTGATGGAAAAATGTGTATATTATTTTTTTGCAAATTTCTGAATATTCACATGAAACTCTGGCCAATTGGATGGACACTAGCTATAGAGAGTAGCTGTTGCTTTAAGAGATATCTCTACCTGAAAATACATAATGTAAGTGATTGATAGGTGGTATTCAGCAGTCATTAAAGTATACCTTATTTACTGTGAAGAACTACTAAATTGTGATTTTTGTCAGACAGCAGCTCTATAGAGACGAGATGATGACTTGGAATTAAATAATAAAGTTATCAAATAAAACTAATGTAATATACACAACTGGAATATTTTTTAAAGTAAAGTCAGTGTAGAATTATGGTTACTAAGTGATAAGCAGTAATGGGGCAGTCACCACCATCATGGGACTTTATACTGATTTACAGCATTTAACTCACATAATGCATAGTGCATTTAAAGTAAAGATTCACACATTTTGAATATTATATTATTTTTGTGCATCTCTGAGGGATGTTCTATCGATACCCGGGGTTATTGAATGTTTTCTTGTGTATCTGAGCTATTGCCGTTCAAGCAAGCAGGCAGAAATTCGTCCGGTATTTGTAAGTCGCTCTGGATAAGAGCGTCTGCTAAATGACTTAAATGTAAATGTACCACAGTGATAAAGTGTCTCTCACTACACTGGAAGTTAATAGGAACACGACTTTTAGATCACGAAAACGTCTATCATACATGTCAGATTTCTAAACTGGCCGATGTCACAACACGGGGAGGATGTCTTCTCTCGAATGCACCCTGGACTGATCATATTTCCGCGATATTCCTACCTCAACAACAACAAAAATATTTAACAGAGGGTAATTTCTCTTATTTGTCTGCCTTGTCAGTCCAGGGTAATGTGTATATGGCTAGAATAAACAATTACTGTAGCATAATATTGTTAAATTGTCATAAGGTTGTCGGTTTATGACAGCTGCTCTCACAGTTGCACACAGTGGTGGTAGGGCATTATCGATGGAAACCAGACTGCCACCCTCCTGGCAGGTGCCCCCCCCATATAGCTAAGACCGGCCGATTTAGATATTGAGTCGTTTCTTATCTTTGCCTTGATGCACACCACAGTGTTTTGTGTTCTTGGCACACACAGAAATACATTAATTTCCAATGGAATGCACTGCCGTCTTGGCCTGCTGCAGCATTGCGTTGCAGAGCAGTTGAGTTAACAAACATGACATATTGGATTTATCACATATGCATCATTAGGTAGAGTGTATGAAATGTTTAGCAGAAGGTGACGTTGATTTTGTTGCACACCTTTCAGATGACGGTGTGTACAGTTTTTGCGCGAAACTGTCAGTGTATCCAGGGTAGAGGCTACTGCATGGTCAATCCAACAGCCTCCGTAGAAATCAGAGGATTTATTAGCTTTCTTGTAGCAGAGCTGTGTGTAGGAAATGTCTAGGAGTGAAGTTTGTACTCCCGCCGCCACCTACTGTCACCAATCGTGTCATGCGGAGCTATTTCAGAGCCTGCGCAATTGTTAATACATTTAGGAGGCGCCGGTGATGTGGTACGAGCTCGATTTGGCCTCGCAATTGCATCATAACCTCTGTTATGCAGCTTTCTGGATCCCATTGCCAGAGCAAGCATAAATTATATTTGACCTTCCAAATGCATTGTATGCAGTTGGCAATACAATCGTATCCTCAGTGGACCGGTTGTGCATAAACATTCTCCATTCAGACTGTAAGGTCTCAATTTCCTCCTGTAACAATTTATTATTATTTTTTACGTMGGAAATATGTATACTTTCTTTATGAAACCCCATTATCCACCACCATGCTAAAGTGGCTAATGTCTAGTTATGCTAGTCTTCAGGCAGTCAAATAAAATAAAATTGTCACATACACATGGTTAGCAGATGTTAATGCGAGTGTAGCGAAATGCTTGTGCTTCTAGTTCTGACAATGCAGTAATAACCAACYAGTAATCTAACCTAACAATTCCACAACTACTACCAACTACTACCTACACAAGTGTAAAGGGATAAAGAATATGTACATAAAGATATATGAATAAGTGATGCGCATACCAGAACGGCCACTTTAGGCAAGAATTGCCAGGCTAAAGGGATGGTATCGAGGTACAGCGTAACTAGTACATATGAGCGATGATAACTGCTAGCGTATGCTCAAACATAAACAGTGGGCATAAGTTGAAAGTGGCTAGCCTGATACATGCTATTACATAAAATGCAAGATCAGTAGATGACTATAGAGTACAGATATAGGTACCAATAGATTATATTAAGTGCCATTGCTTTAAAGTGGCTCGTGATACATTTTGATCATATTCCCATCAATGTTTAAAAGTTTAGTCGACGCTGGCGAGTGAGTTCAGTATGTTGGCAGCAGCCACCAATGTTGTGGGTGGTAGCGCTCGTATTAACAGTCTGATGTGGCTGAGATAGACAGAGATTAGCCTGTTATTTATGAGTCTCGGTCGCGTCACTGCCTCTTGACTGCGACCCTTACTGACCCTCACCTTCTGGCATGATAGCGCGGGGTGACAGCCATGACTCGGGGCGACGTGCGTCTGTCCCACCACGGGTCGGTTGTTTAGTTCCTTGAATGCCATCTTTATGGCCTTCCTGTGACATCGGGTGTGTAGGTGTCCTGAGGGGCAGGTAGTTTGCCCCAGTGATGTGTTGTGCAGACCTCACTACCCTCTGGAGAGCCTTCGCGCGTCGGGCGGAGCAGTTGCCGCTACCAGGCGGTGATACAACCGACAGAATGCTCTCGATTGTGCACTGTAGACAGTTTGTGCAGTGCTTTTTCGCGTGACAAGCCGCAATTTCTTCAGCCTCCTGAGGTTTGAAGAGGCGCTGCTGCCCGTAATCTTCACACAACGCTGTCTGTGTGGGTGGACCAATTCATTATTCCGTGATGTGTAACCGCAGGAACTTAAACTTACACCCCTCTCCACTACTGTCCGTCGATGTGATAGGGGGGTGCTCCCTCTGCTGTTTCCTGAAGTCCACAATCATCTCTTTTGTTTTGTTGACGTTGAGTGTTAGGTTATTTTCTGACACACACTCCAAGGGCCTCACTCCTCCCTGTAGGCCGTCTCGTCGTTGTTGGTAATCAAGCCTACCACTGTAGTGTCGTCCGCAAACTTGATGATTGAGTTGGAGGCGTGCATGGCCACGCAGTCGTGGGTGAACAAGGAGTACAGGAGAGGTCAGAACGCACCCTTGTGGGGCCCCAGTGTTGAGGATCAGCGGGGTGGAGATGTTGTTGTACCTACCTCACCACCTGGGGGCGGCCCGTCAGGAAGTCCAGTACCAGTTGCCACAGGGCGGGGGTCGAGACCAGGCTCGTCTCGAGCTTGATGCGACATGTTTGGAGGGTACTATGTGTTAAATGCTGAGCTGTAGTCGACATGAACAGCATTCTCACATAGGTATTCCTCTTGTCCAGATGGTTAGGGCGATGTTGCATCTGTTTATGCATTGAACACCGCCTACTAGTGTCATTGTGCAAAATGGTATGTAATGAGACAGGCACGGAGCAGGTCTCGAACCCTCGACCTTCACGCCCGAAGTCCAGCGCGCTATCGACTGTTGCCGCAAAGCATGATCAACATGCTCGAGCGGCAGAGTGGATAAGCGCGTTTATAAACCCAGAGTCGTTATATATGTAATGACCTGACTAGATCATAAATGAACAATCGTCCAGACAGAGGGTGAGTTTGCGACATTGACGGTTTATTAAACCAAACTTTACACAGGCTACTGTTTGGCCGTAGCCCACGCCAAATAAAGACAGCATAACCAAAAGCCAACCGTGACCTTCTCTTGTTGAAGCCCAGACGTAAGAGAGAGAACAAAGGCTAAACCGTGCTTAACTTCCAATGTCCATCCCCTTGCCCAACCCCCTCCACGCCACTCCGCCATCCGCCAGGATGCCCGGCATCAGAAATTCCAGGCATTCCCGTGATTGGCAGATAGCAGGTTGATTGACATGTCGCGACCCCGCGAACACTGGGACTAGCGCAGTACAACACAACCACCTCACTAGCCTAACACATAACACACAGCTGTCATGCGGGTGCGTACACTATGCTAGCATCATCTTGGATATGTGTGGGGAAAAAAGTTTAAAACGTCACCTTATGCTTCCATTTCTGTCAAGCAACTAATGCCTGATGTCCACCAGATGCATAGGAGTTTTGTTTTTACCGGATGTTAGCCGCATTTCTGTACATGGACAAGTGCTTCGCTTTCAAATAGTTAAAGCTAGCTAGTTGCAGTGTGTGTACGTACTTCTGTTTGTACGACGCCAGCGCATGTAAAGCAACACAAGAGTTGAAGATATTGAAACATGCAAGGAACAGACTAAGCCGCACATTGACAATGAATGACTTCCCACTGAACGCAAGAGTTTGATGCATCTGGGTTGACATGAGGCCATATAGTATTACAATGTGATGCATAAATTCCGATTTATATAACATATGCATGTAAGAAATTGTGTTAGATATTGGTAACTTGTTTTAACAACTCTCAACCATTAGCTATAGTTGACACAACAAACACACCCCCCTCTTTCTCTTGGACATATGTTGGCAGCAATTGGAACATATACACGACACCCACAACTCCCCTCCGACCCTTCGATGACTCAATCCATCGCGCACCCGATGCACATTAAGGATGCGCACACCATCAAAACCCATGGTTGGACCCTCAGGCACAAAGAACTCTCAGGACACCAATGGAACCGTGGACTACCAGGCCTGACTCAGGCACTACCAAGACCCAGTACTCGACCAATCTTAGACAGCCCGGCACTCGCCAGATCTACCTACTTGCTGTTCGCTCTATGGTATACTTTACATGTACTGGAAACTGGTCCTCTTTCCCGGACGATTCACTAGGACGTCAGACATGAAAGAGCCTTGCTGCCAAGATTTTACTACAGATATCTTTACATGTGATCTCAAACTGCGCCTTTGATATCTTATTATAGCAAAATTATCCCACCTCGTCCTATTGTTCCTCTTGTTCTCCCCTGTCTAACAGTCACGTTTGTAACTACACAGCCACCCACCAGGAACCTACTAGCACTGCCTCGTGCAAGTTGCAAACGCAGGTGCCATGGAAATGCAGTGTATTTCTGGTGCTAACCAAAACCGCAACGAATTGGTAGCGTTTGATCGAGGCTGGCGGACTGCACAGCGCAACATTAGGAAGTAGCATTAGCCACTAGAATGTGGTGGAAAAGTGTGTTTCATAAAGAAAGTATGCATATTTTACACGTTTTTTCCCACCTGCCTTCTCGCCATTAAATATTGTTAAGGGTGACATCAACGCATTTGCAGCATGAATGGAGAATGTTTTAGGTATGAACCGGTTCACGGGGATACGAGTGTATTTATTGCCCGCTGCATACAATGCATTTGGACGGTACAATGAAACCATCAATACCAAATATCGCCARCTGSCGGCCTTTGGGCTACCCCATATCCACAGTCACACACACACAGCGGCGGGGCGGGCAACATGGCGGCCTCTATCTCCCCGCTACGCTCCTCCTACAGGATTTGTAACGGTCTATCCTTCCACCACTGCCGAGCCAAACTGCGGATGCACAGAAAGTGCGAGAGCCAGAGAAGACATCTCCATGCGTCAGTCACCAGGTAAAAAGCAAGAAACACGTGAGGGAGACAGAGAGGAGGGATGCTCCATWCTGCTGCTAGCTGATACCGGTAAAGGGTGACTGCTCGTCACCTGTCAGTCGGTGAGATTGACAGCTAGCTGCATCGAGCAGTGTACTGTAGCAAGGGCAGGTGCGGGCTAGCTGGCGGGAAATAACGGGGGGCAGATTTAAAACAAGACAGATAAGATGATAGCTAGTTACTGTCAATAAACGCATTGCATTAATTTCTGCATTATCTGCATTATCTCTCTTGACAATCGGTCCGTGAAGAGCATTGCTGCTGGCGCTGGGGAGGCTATGAGGTTGAGGTTGTTAGCCAGCTAGCTAGTTAGTTKTCCCGGCTCAGTTCAACAAGGTTGCAATAGGGACTGACAATGCGCATTAGGTGCCAAAGATAACTCCTGTCACGAGCACCTGTCAGATCAATTTGAGATGACACCCCATGTTGTTTTTATCGACTGTCACTTAAGTCTAGTCCAATTTTTGAAACCCTTACACTTCTCAAATGATACGGACAGTGCTTTTGATGATATAGATGGGAAACAGCAAATAGATGGGATTTAATTATAGCAAGTTTATAATAGCTCCACATCTCAAAGCCACCTTGCCCATGCAGCATTCTAGTCATCTCATGTAATGGTGTAATATTCAGCCAAGCCTACAACATATGGTGTGTGTGTGTGTGTGTGTGTGCAGGCATGCTGCGGTGGTGGTGTCAGGGACAGAGATGGCACGTCAGATTCACAGAGAGATCCAGAGGGAGGTGGAGGAGCTGGTCACCGGCGGCAACATGAGACCCCACCTGGGTGTGGTGTTGGTTGGGGACGACCCGGCTAGTCGCACCTACGTCAGGAACAAGACCAGAGTTGCTAGTATACTGGGTAGGAAGGGTACACACACACACACACACACACAAAGCTCTAGGAAAAGCTGTCTGTCTAAACAATGAACGAGTGTCCGTTCTTTTATATGCAGATGGTAATGTATTGATTTCTGAAACTGAAGATGAGCTTCAAGAAATGTTACATATTGTTTTTAACTGGTGTGAACAAATTAAAAACGGAATATCAATG
>NW_019946963.1:24525-25970 GCF_002910315.2 Salvelinus sp. IW2-2015 | reverse complement strand
ATATTAGAGTCATATTAGAGTTATATTAGAGTCATATTAGAGTCATATCAGAGTCATATTAGAGTCATATTAGAGTCATATTAGAGTTATATTAGAGTCATATTAGAGTTATATTAGAACATGTCCGCCTCTTTTGTTGAATCAGATCATATTAATTACAAAACCACATGACGTCGCAAACTACATTGATTCATATTTTACAGGCAAAGTGGACAAGTTGAGGAATGCTATGATTCCAACTGATGGCTCCGTGTCATATACCCTTATAACAGATGGTATCATGAAGGAGAGGCAATGCATGTCTGAATTTCATCAAGTAGAAGAAGAAGAGGTAGAAAGGGATGCTGTTGTCTCTTTCTGATGACACGTCACCTGGTACAGATCATCTGGACGCCAAATTGCTTAGAGTTACAACTAACCAAATATCTAGACCAATCTCTGATATTTTTAATAAGTGCTTGATGTCTGGGTTGTGCCCAGAAGTCCAGAAAGAGTTAAAGGGTATTAGGATAAAAAGGATTTAAAAAAATCTGCATTCACTGGTCCCAATAGTCGTCCTATAAGCTTGCTGCCTGTGTTAAGTAAATTATTGGAAAACAACTGTATCTGTACAAATCAAGGATTATTTCTCATGTAAAGGTCTGATAATGGGTTTCCAGCATTCATACAAAGGGCATTCTACGAGTACGGCCTTAGCACGAATGACAGATGATTGGTTAAAGAGTATGGATGACAGGAAGTTAGTTGATGCGGTGTTGCTAGATTTCAGTGCTGCTTTTGATGTAATTGATCATGAACTGTTACTAGGTAAACTCAAATGTTATGGTTTTAAGTCTGCAGCTCTGTCCTGGATGGAAAGCTATCCATCCAGGAGAAGGCAAAAAGTGTAATTTAATGGTAGCTTTTTAAACAGTAAAGATATACGCAGTGGTGTTCCTCAAGGAAGTTGCCTAGGCCCACTTCGCTACTCTATCTTTACTAATGATTTACCTTCAGTAGTGAACAAAGCAAGAGTGGTCATGTATGCTGATGACTCTACAATGTAAAGCGCAGCATCAGAATGTAACGAGCTAACAGATGTACTGAGCAGTGAACTAAGATTGATGTCTGTGTGGGTTGATATGAACACAAATTGGTGTTGAACTTTTCTAAAACTAAATGTATTGTATTTGGTTCAAGATATATACCTGATGACCCCCAATTTAATTTGTCGATGAATAGAACGCATGTAGAACAAGTGAAAAAAAAAAAACTACTAGGCGCCATGTTGTACGCTGACCCGGTCAGAACACAGAGATACTATTGTTATTAAGATGGGTAAGGGAATTGCTGTTACAAGAAAATGTTCAGAGTATGTAACATCTAGCACACTGAATCAGGTGATACAATCCCTGGTCCTATCACACTTAGAGTACTGTCCAGTTATATGGTCAATCCCTGGTCCT
>NW_019946963.1:14861-24500 GCF_002910315.2 Salvelinus sp. IW2-2015 | reverse complement strand
TTAAGCTCCTGACATGCTCTGTCCTTGGATGGAGCACGCCTATCACATGTCCATGTGAGCACAAGGACAAAACTGCTAAATTAATGCGTAGCCTTTTTAAAAAACAGTAAAGGGAATATCCTGTAGTTGGTGTTCTACTCAAGGAAGTTGCATGATAGGCCACACTTATCGGCGCGTACTGTGTTCCAAATCTTGATACTAAACTGAATTTTACCTTATCCCCTGAGGTGTATGTGAACAAAGCAAGACCTGTGGTCATGTACTGCTGATGACTCTACAACATGTCAAAGCGCAGCATCAGAAGTACCGAGCCTAACAGAGTGTACTGAAGCAGTGATACTAAATGATTGTCAATGTCTGTGTTGGTGGTATATATGAACACATAATTGGTGTTCGACAACTTTTCTAAAACTAAAAATGGTTAAATTTTCTTTGAATACAAAGAGTGCCCAGTTTTGTTGGGGCTTAGTATAAGCCTATAAGTAACCTGCACAAGCCTGAACACACACTTCTAATTCTGTCGGAATGGACAATAGAAGCATGTACAGAACCACTGAATAAAAAAAAAAAACTACTAAGGACCGCCATGTTGTACAGGTGGACGCTGACTGAACAGTAAACGGTCAGGCAACACACGAGCCACGACAAAATGACCTCTATCCATTATTGGTTATAAGATGGGTACAAGGGGAGAATAGCCAATTCGATTCACAAGAGTGCCAGTGTGGAAGCGAGCCACGTTATATATCAAATCGATATCAGCTCACTCAATGAACAGACTATTCTAGTCCACACAGACTCGCACATAAGACTGGGATTGGATCTATATCCTCAATCGGTTGCGGCTGAAATTGCGCCATTCGCGTAATCTGAACAACTGAGGAGGAGATCTTGAGTACTACAGAGCTGAAAGGGTCAAGTGTGTCCCCTTGGAACTTAGTATGCTACACAATTGGAAATAAGCAGCTTTTGTGTGTCCCAACTCCAACGGACAGCGTGTTTCCAAGTGGTCACAGCCCCCGGAAAACAAAGCCCCCCCCCAAACAAAGAGGAAGATTCTCTAATGACGCTATCTATCAACAAAAAGGGACAGAGGATTACCAGACCAATAAGACGGATGTCTGTCACACAACTCTATAACTTATACGGACAATTGCATGGTCCTGTCACACTTAAGGGTACTGTCCAGTTATAGGTCCGAATTTCTGCGGGGTCCTGCATTTCATGCACAGAGATGTAGACATGGCTCACAGATTTTTGTTTATGAGCGCAACCTATCTCCACTGACAAATCACCCTGTCAGCGAGCGTGATGAGTAAGCTATCTGATTTGGCAGTGCAGGGTTCGAAACTTATTAAGATATGATTGCAAAATAACCTAACTCATAGAGGAGGGAATTCAGAAGGGAAAAGAATCGTTGCGATAATATAGATCCTACACGTTTGGAGTACACACACAAGGATTCCCAATAAATAGATGCGAGCGCTAGAATAGAGTTCATATGATTGTGTCTTCTCACACGGATCGCTGAGAATCCACTTATATCACGAGTATAGTAAAGCGCGAATACGAGGTTCATTGGTCAAGAAGGAGGTGAGTCCCAGAACTAAGAGGCACCATATGTCACCAAGTAGCAAGAGTACTGTCCAACGAGTTAAATGCTTAATATGAACAGATGGAGCCAGGTCTAAAGTGTTTTGTGACCGCGTAGGCTTCCTGCACTACCACTCTTCCAGACACTGTAACACACGTAACTGTCCAGTTATATGGTCAATCCCGGTCCTACAACTTACAACATTGTAAGTACGTGTCAGGTTTATTGGGTAACAACTCACGTCCTGGTCTACATCAACACTTAGAGTACATGCCCAGTTATGCATCTGTCATGACAGTTCAAGTACTCCGTATGGGACTGTCCATCACAACGATTTGGCATTATGTCCAGTTAAATCGTCAACCAAGGTACACTTAGAGGCTACTGTCCGTCTTATATGGTCAATCCCTGGTTCCTATCACACTAGAGTACTGTCAGTTTTATAGGTCATCCTGGTCCCTATCACACTGTAGAGTAAGTCCAGTTATGGTATACCTGGTCCCTGCACACTAGAGTACTGTTCCAGTTATATGGTCAATCCCTGGTCCCATCACACTTAGAGTACTGTCCAGTTATATGGTCAATCCCTGGTCCTATCACACTTAGAGTACTGTCCAGTTATATGGTCAATCCCTGGTCCTATCACACTTAGAGTACTGTCCAGTTATATGGTCATCTGCAGCAAAGTAAAAGCTCCAAATGGCTCTAAACAGGGCAGGCAGATTATCTCGTCATTGCTCTATCTGTATGAATATTATCCAAATGCATCAGAATCTCTCATGGCTTCACGTTAAAAATAAATTTCTGTCCAGTCTTCTGATTTTCTTTAGGAATGTTATATTTTTTAAAAACACAGTATTTTTCAGGCCAGTTAGTACATACTAGCAACACGCATAACCACCAAACCAGACAGGCAAATTCAGGGCAGCTAAGACAAGCCAAGCCAAGGACAAATTGCTTTAAATCCGTTTTATATAGAGCCATTGTCACGTTCCTGACCTTATTTCCTTTGTTTAGCCTTGTTTAGTTGGTCAGGACGTGAGCTGGGTGGGCATTCTATGTTATGTGTTTCTATGTTGGGTTCATTGTATTAGCCTGATATGGTTCTCAATCAGGGGCAGGTGTTTTACATTTCCTCTGATTGAGAACCATATTAAGGTAGGCTGTTCTCACTGTTTGTTTGTGGGTGATTGTTGCTGTGTCTGTGTTTGTTCGCCACACGGTACTGTTTCGTTCGTTTGTTCCTGTTCGTGCGTTCATGTTTTATATGTTCTCAAGTTCAGGTCTGTTCACGTCGTTTATTGTTTTGTAGTTTGTTCAAGTGTTTTCTCGTCTTCGTTTAATAAACGATAGTATGTATTCAAACCACGCTGCGCTTTGGTCCGATCCTTGCTCCTCCTCCTCAGACGAGGAGGAAGACGAACGTTACAGCCATAGCTGAATGGAACTCTTTACCAATCCATATTTCTCAGGCAAAAAGTCAATCCACCTTCAAGAAAAAACTAAAATAACATCTAATGTGATAGACCATATGACTGGACAGGAAGTAGAAATAACATCTAATGTGATAGACCATATGACTGGACAGGAAGTAGAAAGAACATCTAATGTGATAGACCATATGACTGGACAGGAAATAGAAAGCATCAACTGAATGTTAAAGGTGTTTCCTGTCAGGTATTTTAATTGTCTGTAATGTTTACTTGTTGAATGTTTGTTAATGTCTACTTGTTGAATGTTTGTTAATGTCTACTTGTTGAATGTTTGTTATTGTTTACTTGTTGAATGTTTGTTATTGTCTACTTGTTGAATGTTTGTTATTGTTTACTTGTTGAATGTTTGTTATTGTCTACTTGTTGAATGTTTGTTAATGTCTACTTGTTGAATGTTTGTTATTGTCTACTTGTTGAATGTTTGTTATTGTTTACTTGTTCAATGTTTGTTATTGTTTATTTGTTGAATGTTTGTTAATGTCTACTTGTTGAATGTTTGTTATTGTCTACTTGTTGAATGTTTGTTATTGTCTACTTGTTGAATGTTTGTTATTGTCTACTTGTTGAATGTTTGTTATTGTTTACTTGTTGAATGTTTGTTATTGTTTACTTGTTGAATGTTTGTTAATGTTTACTTGTTGAATGTTTGTTATTGTCTACTTGTTGAATGTTTGTTATTGTCTACTTGTTGAATGTTTGTTAATGTCTACTTGTTGAGTGTTTGTTATTGTCTACTTGTTGAATGTTTGTTATTGTTTACTTGTTGAATGTTTGTTATTGTCTACTTGTTGAATGTTTGTTATTGTCTACTTGTTGAATGTTTGTTATTGTTTACTTGTTGAATGTTTGTTATTGTTTACTTGTTGAATGTTTGTTAATGTTTACTTGTTGAATGTTTGTTATTGTCTACTTGTTGAATGTTTGTTATTGTCTACTTGTTGAATGTTTGTTAATGTCTACTTGTTGAGTGTTTGTTATTGTCTACTTGTTGAATGTTTGTTATTGTTTACTTGTTCAATGTTTGTTATTGTTTATTTGTTGAATGTTTGTTAATGTCTACTTGTTGAATGTTTGTTATTGTCTACTTGTTGAATGTTTGTTATTGTCTACTTGTTGAATGTTTGCTGAGTCTTGATTTGTGGTTGTTGTAATGTCTTGTTAATTGGTGTTGGACACCAGGAAGATTAGCTAACGTTACGGCATTAGCTAATGGGGATCCTAATAAATAAAATACATTTCAAAAAGGTTCTAAGTAGTCCTCCAGCCAGCGGTCCACAGAAAAGCAAGTTAGCTTCTCGTGACTGAACGATAACCCAATGATAGCAAATGATTCTTAACATTAGACAGTACATTTCCTGACCTTTGACCAAGTAAACATGAGATGGGACACAGGAAATTTGACATCAAAAACTTCAGACTGAAATGTTTTCACTACAAGGCATTCCCATAACGTGTAAAGTAAAGAGCCGCTGTGGACACAGTTGTGCCAGCATAAGTTAGATATTTTTATATCCATCTTTGAGATACGTTCAGGGGTGATATAGGCTCTGCACTGTGCTGAGACAGAGAAACCGAGGAGAGAGAGGAACAGAGAGAGAGAGAGAGAGAGAGAGAGAGAGAGAGAGAGAGAAGAGAGAGAGAGAGGAGAGAGAACGGAGAGAGTTAAGAGCGAGAGAGACCAGAGAGAGAGAGGGGACAGAGAGAGAGAGGAGAGAGAGCGAGGAGAGAGAGAGAGAGAGAGAGAGAGAGAAGAGGAGAGGAGAGCCACGAGGGGAGAGATTGAAGGTAGAGAGAGAGAGATCGACGAGAGAGAGAGTTTTATTATGTTGAGAGAGATGAACCTGGAGAAGAGTCCCTAACGCAGACGCTGCGTCCTGAGGCTCTGTTCCCAAACAGATACAAACACACGCCCACAGAGCCTCAGACAGACAGTCACAATTAGACCCAAGCCAATATCATAGAAACAAAAAGATATTACTTGACCACTTGGAAGAATTAACAAAAAAAAAGAGCAAATAGAATGCTATTTGTGGCCTCAGAGGTAACAGTGGCAGAATACTGACCACTGTGCTGACTCAAACTTAGGACTACTTTGACTATGTACAGACTCAGTGACATTAGCCTTGCTAATTGAGAAAGCCGCGTAGGCAGATCATGGCTCTCAAGAGAAGACAGGCTATGTGGCACATTGCCCCAAAATGAGGGTGGAGAACCGACGCTTGCACTTCCTATACTCCTGCCCAATGTATGACCATATTAGAGACACATATTTCCCTCAGAGTCACACAGCATTCCACCAAAGAATTCAAAACAACATCATTTTGATAAACTCCCATATCTTACTGGGTGAAATTCCCCCAGTGTGCCATCACCGCAGAAGATTGCTGACTGTTGCCACAAGAAAAGGGCAACCAGTGAACGAAAAACACCATTGTAAATACAACCTCATATTTATTGCTTACTTATTTTAACTTGTGGTGCTTTCACATTTGGTACATTGTTACAAACTGTAATATTTAATATGACACTTCAGTAATTGTCTTTATTGTTTTGCACACTTCTTGTTGTGTAATGTTATGTTAATTCCTTTTTGTTTGTTTCACTTTTGTGTATTGTCTACCTCATTTTGCTTTGGCAATGTTAACCACATTTGCATTTTCCCATCCAATAAAGCCTCTTGAATTGAATTGGAATTGAATTGAGAGAGAGAGGGACATGGGATAGAAAGGGGGGGGGGGGGAGAGAGAAGGAGAGAGTGGACGAAAGAAACATGAGGAGAAGGAGGAAGTGAAATTGAAATATACGCTTTAGAGTTGAGTATTTGGTGGGGGAGGCAGAAAGAGAGAGAAACAGAGAGACGAGCAGAAAGAGAGAGAAACAGAGAGCGAAAGAGAGAAACAGAGAGGAAGAGAAACAGTGAGAGAAACAGAGAGAGAGATTTAGAGGAGAAGAGAGAGACATCTCCACTACTACCATAGCGGCATTAGTATGTTTTTCTCTCGTGAATTTGAGGCGCATTTTTTCCTCTCGTCTTCAGTTACTAGCGGTCCCTAGGACAGAGGAACGATGACAACATAGATTTTGGAGCCATAATATTTTTTCAGTAGCCTATTCCTCTCACTGACACATCACATGGACAGTCTAGGAAGACTAGATGAACACATTGACAGTCTGGCCAACCTCAACGTGAGCCCAAACGAGCCTATGTCACTCTGAACACTACGTAACCTGCAACTGGCCCGAACACGCCTATGTCACTCTGAACACTACGTAACCACAACCTGAGCCCAAAAGCCTATGTCCACTCTGAACACTACGTAACCTCAACCTGAGCTCAACAGCCTATGTCACTCTGAACACTTACATGACACAAACCTGAGCCCAACAAGCCTAATGTCACTCTGACACTACGTAACCACAACCTGAGCCAAACAGAGCCTATGTCACTCTGAACACTACGTAACCACAACCTGAGCCAACGAGCCTATTGTCACTTGAAGACTACGTACCACAACTGAGCCCTGAGCCTATGTCACTCTGAACACTACGTAACCTGCAACCTGAGCCTCAACAAGTCCTATTGTCACTCTGAAACACTACATAACCACTTTGAGCCCAACCACCTATGTCACTCTGACACTACGTAACCACAACTGAGCCCAACAAGCCTATGGCGCTCTGAATCACTACGTGAACCTCAACCTGAGACCACAAGCCTATGTATCTGAACAACTACGTATACCTCAGACTT
Source organism: Salvelinus sp. IW2-2015 (assembly GCF_002910315.2). Taxonomy (NCBI): domain Eukaryota; kingdom Metazoa; phylum Chordata; class Actinopteri; order Salmoniformes; family Salmonidae; genus Salvelinus; species Salvelinus sp. IW2-2015. The sequence continues at coordinate 17,662 of NW_019946963.1, read as the reverse complement.
GAGCCAACAACCTATGTAGCTCTGAACACTAATAACCAAACCTGATGCCCGAACCAAGCTATTTTCAACTCTGTAACGACTACGTCACCTCAACCTGAGCGCTAACAAGCCCTCCCCTTGTTTACAGCTGGGGGGAAATCACGTTTCATAATAGCCTTAGTGAGGCCCCCGGGTATTAATCCTATGGGTCAGAAAATATTATATTCTTATCCTTCTCTCCAAGTGGGGGCAGATTGTGGTTTGATTGATTCTTCATTGTTAGCATAACTAAAGCTTAAGACAGTCATCATACAAGGTTGCGTAAAAAAGGCAGGATCTGAACTCTGTCTCTGTACAGAGTGAGATCAGAACTTCAGGGAACCTGTCTTCTTGGTTACAGAGTGAGATCAGAAGCTCAGGAAAGCCTGCCTCTGGTACAGAGTTAGATCAGACTCAGGAAATCCTGCCTCTGGTACAGAGTGAGATCAGAATCCTCAGGGAACCTGCCGTCTGGTACAGAGTGGAGATCAGAACCTCAGGGAACCTGGCCCTCTGGTACAGAGTTTAGATCAGACCTCAGGAAACCTGCCTCTGGGTACATAGTGAGATCAGAACCTGCAGGAAACTGCCTCTGGTACGAGTGAGATCAGAACTCAGAGAAACTGCCTCTGTAAAACCAGAGTGAGACTATCAGAACCTCAGGAACCTGCCTCTTGGTACAGAGTGAAGATCAGAACCTGCAGGAACCTGCCTTGGACAGGAGTGAGATCAGAAACCTCAGGGAAGCCTGCCTCTGTACAGAGTGGAGATCAAACCTCAGGGAACCTGCCTCTGGTCCAGAGTGTAGATCAGAACCTGCAGGGAAGCCTGCCTCTTGGTATCATGAGTGAGATTCAGAACCCAGGGAACCTGTCTCGGTACGAGTGAGATCAAACCAGTCAAGGGAACTGCCTCTGGTAGCAGAGTGAGATCAGAACCATCAGGGAACCTGCCCTCTGGACAGAGTCTGAGATCAGAACCTCAGGGAACTGCCTCTGGTACAGAGTGGAGATCAAGAACTCAGGGAAATCCTGCCTCTGGTACAGAGTGAGATCAAGAACTCAGGGCACCTGCCTCTGGGTACAGAGTGAGATCAGAACATCAGGGAACCTGCCTCGTGGTACAGTAGTGAGATCAGAACCTCAGGGAACCTGCCTCTGGTCCAGGAGGTGAGATCAAGAACCTCAGGGAATCCTGTCTCTGGTAAGAAGAGTGAGCTCAGACTCAGGGAACCTGCCTCATGGTACAGAATGAATCAGAATCAGGGAATCCTGCCTCTGGTAAGAGTTAGATCAGCAACTTCAAGGGCCACCTGTGCCTCTGGTCACGAGTGAGATCAGAACCTCAGCGAAACCTGTCTCTGGTAAGAGTGAGATGCAGAAACGCTCAGGGACCTGCCTCTGGTACAGAGTGAGATCAGAAACCTCAGGAAACTGTCTCTGGTACAGAGTGAATCAGAACCTCAGGAAACCTGTCTCTGGTACAGAGTGAATCAAGAACTCAGGAAACCTGTCTCTGGTCAGAGTGAGATTGCAGAACCTTCAGGAAACCTGTCTCTGGTACAGAGTGAGATCAGAACCTCAGCGAACCGTGTCTCTGGTACAGAGTGAGATCAGAACCTCTAGGAAACCTGTCTCCTGGCTCCAGAGTGTAGATCCGAACCTCAGGGAACTGCCTCTGTGTACAGCAATGAAGATCAGAACCTCAGGGCACTGCATCTGTACAGAGTTAGATCAGAACCTGAAAGGGAACCTGCCTCTGGTACAGGAGTTAGATCAGAACCCTCAGGAAACCTGCTCTGGTAGCAGAGTTATGATCAGAACGTCACGGGAACCTGCTCTGGTACAGCGTTAGATCAAGAACCTCAGGAAAGCTGCCTCTGGTAAAGTGTTAGATCAGAAACCTCACTGGAACCTGCCTCTGGTAAGAGTTAGTCACAACCTCATGGGAACCTGCCTCTGGTAGCAGAGTGAGATCAGTGAACTAGGGAACCCTGCCTCTGGCTACAACGAGTTATGAGTCAGAACCTCCAGGAAACCTGACTCTGGTTACAGGAGTGAGATCAGAACCTCAGGAACTCTGCTCTGGTCACAGGAGTGAGCATCAGAACCTCAGGGACCTGCTCTGGTACAGAGTTGTATCTTAGAACCTCAGGAAACCTGCCCTTGGACATGTGATGATCAGAACCTCAGGAAACCTGCCTCTGGTACAGAGTGTGAAGATCATGAACCTCAGGGAACTGTCCTCTGGTACACGAGTGAAGAATCAGAACCTCAGGGAACCTGCCTCTGTACAGAGTGAGATCAGGGAACTCCAGGGAACCTGCTCTGGTAAGATGTGAGATCATCCGAACTCCAGGGAACCTCGCCTCTCGTACGAGTTGATCAGAATCCAGGGACCTGCTCTGGTATCAGAGTGAGATCAGAAACCTCAGGCGACCTGGCCTCTGGTACAGAGTGAGATCAGAACCTCAGGGAACCTGCTCTTGGTAAAGTGAGCATCAGAAGCCCAGGGAACCTGCTCTGGTACAGAGTTAGATCAGGGAACTCAGGAAACCTGCCTCTGGTACAGAGTGAGATCAAGACCCTCAGGAAACCTGCCTCTGGTAAAGAGTTAGATCAGAACACGAGATGCAACTTGTGACAGGCATTTACAGACTGTTTGTTTTTCTTCTTCATCCGAACGCACTGTTAACACTTCTCTTCAGCTCCACATCATAAACGGGGACGATTTGGAGAAGGTCTACCACTTCCCAATGGTTAGGTAAAGATCATTCAGGCACA
>NW_019946963.1:8127-14344 GCF_002910315.2 Salvelinus sp. IW2-2015 | reverse complement strand
TTATGGAGAGAACAGGTACTCTAAGTGTGATAGGACGCAGGGATTGACATATAACTGGACCAAGTACTAGTAAGTGTGATAGGGACCAGGGATTGACCATAAACTGGACAGTACTACGCTACGGTGTGATAGGACACAGGGATTGACATATTATAACTGGACAGTTACTCTAGAGTGTGATAGGACCAGGGGATTTGACCATGATAGACTGGAACAGTACTATAATGTGTGATAGGGACCAGGGATTGACCTAATAACTGACAGTAACTGCTTAGTGTGATAGGAACGCAGGGGATTGAACCATATAGGGGAAAGTACTGCTAAGTGTGATAGGACCAGGGAGTTGACCATCGATACTGGACAGTATCGAGTAAGTGTGATGAGGGTAACAGGGTATTGACCATATAACTGGACAGTAACTGGCTAGCAGTGTGATAGGAAACAGAGGGATTGACATATAACTGGAACAGGTACTCTAAGCTGTGATAAGGAACCGGAGGGGATTCGACCATAGAACTGGACAGTTACTGTAAGTGTGATAAGGCACAGGAGTTAGGACCATATATGGACAGGCCTGCCTAAGTGTGGTTAGGCCCGATAGGGGATTAGACCATATAAGCGTGACAGTACTCTAAGGGGTGATGGGAGCCAGGTTTTGACCATATAACTGGACAGTATCTATGGATAGGAACAGGGATGACCATAATAATGGACGTACTCTACGTGTGGATAGGACCGAGGGATTCATATAACATGGACAGTACTCCTTAAGTGTGAATCAGACCAGGAGATTGACCATTTACGGACAGTACTCTAAGTGTGAATAGCAAGCAAGATTGACCATCAATAACTGGACAGTACTCTAAGTGTGACAGGACCACGGATTGACCTAAATACCGAATCAGTACTCTAAGTTGTGATCAGACAGGGATTCATATAATGCGACAGTTACTTCACCTAAGTGTGACAGGAACCAGGGATACCTATGACCATATAACCGGACAGTACTCTAAGCTGTGATAGGACCCACGGGAATTGACATGATATGGACAGTACTCTAAGTGATGACAGGACCGCAGGGATTGACCAATATACTGAGACAGTCATCTAAGTGTGATACGGACCAAGGGATTGCCATACATAACTGGACAGTACTCTCTAAGTGTGGATGAGGACCAGGGATTGACCATATAACTGGACAGCTATACTTAAGTGTGATAGGACCAGCGGATTGGACCGATATAATGGAACGTACTGTAAGTGTGATAGGACCAGGAGATTGACCATATAACTGGACAGTACTCTAAGCTGTGTTAGGACCAGGGATGACCATCTAGCTGGACAGTTACCTTCCTAAGTGTGATGGGACCACGTTTGACCATCTAACTGGACAGCTACTACTAAGTGTGACATAGGACCAGGGATCCGACCATTATAACTGGACAGTATCTGCTAAGTGTGATAGGACCAGGGATTTCATAATACTGGACAGTACTCTAAGTGTGACAGGACCAGTGGATTGACCATATACGGACAGTACTCTAAGTGTGTAGGACCAGGATTGACGATATAAATGGAAGTACTCTAAGTGTTGACAGGACGCAGGGATTGACCATAATAACCGGCCCAGTATGCTAAGTGTGGATTAAGGACAGGGATTCATATAACCGGACCATGTAACTCTAGTTACCAATGAGTGCCATATTGATACCTAGGTGAGCCAGGCATTGACCATATACACTGGACAGTACTCACTAAGTTGTGATAGGACCTAGGGGATTGACACCAACATATGGCCGACAGTACTCTAATGTTGATCAGGACCAGGGATTACTAACTCGGACATGGATTCAGGTGTAGACAGGATTGTTACCTATTTCGTTAGATTTACTACTGACATTTTTCTTGTAAAGCAGCAGATTCCGCCTTTATCTTAATAACATAGTATCTCTTGTTTCTGACCAGGATAAATCTCCGTCTTAGTAAGTTCTCGTGTTTTTCACTTGTCTAAACATAGTATTCTAATCCCCATCAAACAAATGTCAGTTAGGGGATCATCGCAAGCATATTACTCTTGAACCAAATACAATACATTTAGTTTTAGAAAAGTTCAACACCAATTTGTGTTCATATCACACACTCAGACAGCATTTCTTAGTTCACTGCTCAGTACATCTGTCAGCTCATTACATTCTGATGCTGCCATTACATTGTAGGTCATCAGCAAACATGACCTCTCTTGCTTTGTTCATTACTGAAGGTAAATCATTAGCAAAGGTAGAGAAGTGGGCCTAGGCAGCTGCCTTTTTAAAATAATTATATTTTTTCACCTTTATTTAACCAGGTAGGCTAGTTGAGAACAAGTTCTCATTTACAATGCGACCTGGCCAAGATAAAGCAAAGCCGTGTGACACAACAACAACACAGAGTTACACATGGAATAAACAATAAACAAGTCAATGACACAGTAGAAAAAATAAAGTCTATATACAGTGTGCAAAAGGCATGAGGAGGTAGGCAATAAATAGGCCATAGTAGCGAATAATTACAATTTAGCAGATTAACACTGGAGTGATAGATGAGCAGTGATGATGTGCAAGTAGAGATACTGGTGTGCAAAAGAGCAGAAAAGTAAATAAAACAAGTATGGGATGAGGTGTAGATTGGGTGGGCTATTTACAGATGGACTATGTACACGCTGCAGTGATCGGTTAGCTGCTCAGATAGCAGATGTTTAAAGTTGGTGAGGGAAATAAAAGTTCTCCAACTTCACTTCAGCGATTTTTGCAATTCGTTCCTTGAGGAACACCACAGTGTCTTTACTGTTCGAAAAGCTACCATTTAAAGAACCCTTTTGTCCTTCTCCGGGATAGATAGTTTTCCATCCAGGATAGAGCCGCATCCTTAAAACCACAACAGTTGAGTTTACCTAGTAACAGTTCATGATCAACTACATGAAAAGCAGAACTGAAATCCAGCAACACAGCGCCAACGAACTTCCTGTCATCCAAACTCTTTAACCAATCGTCTGTCATTCGTGCTAAGGSCGTACTCATAGAACGCCCTTCTTGGTATACATGCTGGAAACCCGTTATCAGACCATTACATGAGAAACAATCCTTGATTTGTACAGATACAATTMTTTTCTAATAATTTACTACACACTACTAAGCGAGTTTATAGGACGACTATGAGGACCAGTAAATGCAGATTGTTTTACCCTTAGGTAGTGGAATAACCTTTGACACTTTCCAGACTTTTAGGGCGCACCCCGTACATCAAGCACTTATTATAAATATGAGAGATTGGGCTAGATATTTGGTTAGCTGTAACTCAAAGCAATTTGTCGTCTAGATGATCTGTACCAGGTGACGTGTCATCAGAAAGAGACAACAGCATCCTTTCTACCTCTTCTTCTTCTACTTGGTGAAATTCAGACCTGCATTTCCTCTCATTCACGATACAATCTGTTATAAGGGTATATGACATGGAGCCATCATGTTGGAATCATAACATTCCTCAACTTGTCCACTTTGCCTGTAAAATATTAATTAAAGTAGCGATGTCGTATGGTTTTGTAATAAAAATACCCTCTGACTCAACAAAAGAGGCGGACATGTTTGAATTCCTACCCATAATAACGTTCAACGTTCTCCACAGTTTTTTTTCCCATCACCCTTCACTTCATCCATTTGGTGCTGATAGAATCCCTTCTTCTGTCCTTTGTTTAGCATCTCCTCCTCTTCTTCCTCTCCTCTCCTCCTCCTCCTCTTCAAACCTCCCCTCCTCCTCCTCTTCCTCCTCTCCTCCCACTTTTCCTCCTCTCCTTCTCCTCCACCTCCTCCTCCCCTCCTTTAATCTTGGTTACAAGATTTCTTCATTTACAATAACTTTGCTTATCAAACAGAGTGCCAGATTTATCTGCTACTTTTTTGGCATCATAACGGTGAATCATTACATTTCTCGGCTCATCATCGATCCATGGGGCACCGTTTGACCTCACAGGGCATTTTCTTAAAGGGGGCGTGCTTATCAGCTATACTCATAAATAATTTCATAAACAAACTTTGTGACATTTCAGGATCATCCTTACTACACACTTCTAACCATGGCACATTCTTAATCTCATCCACAAATGAGTTCTGATTGAATCCTCTGTAGGACCTGCGGTAGATTACCTTAGGGCCAGCCTTGGGTATTGTAGTTTTCCTAGTGAGTGAGTCTGATTGACCCTCTGTAAGGACTGCGGTAGATTACTTAGGGCCCAGCCTTGGGTATTGTAGTTTTTCCATAGTGAAGTGAGTCCATTGAACCTCTGTAGGAACCTGCGGTAGATACCTTAGGGCCAGCCTTGGGTACTGTAGTTTTTCCTAGTGAGTGAGTCCTGATTGAACCCTCTGTGGACCTGCGGTAGATTACACCTTAGGGCAGCTTGGGTATTGTAGTTTTCTAGTGAGTGAGTCCTGATTGAACCCCCTGTAGGACTGTGGTAAAGATTATTAGGCAGCCTTGGGTAATGTAGTTTTCCTAGTGAGTGAGTCCTGATTGAACCCTCTGTAGGACCTGCGGTCAATTACCTCAGGGTCAGCCTTTGGTATTGTAGTGTATGATCACTGTAACCTAGTGGTGAGAACCAAGTTAAGATCAACCCGTACCTAGTGAGTGGACCAAGTTATGATCGCACCGAACCTAGTGGTGAGACAAGTTATGATCACTATAAACCTAGGTGAGTGAGACCAAGTTTAAGATCACCCGTAACCTAGTGAGTCAACCAAGTTATGATACTGTAACCTAGTGAGTGAGACCAAGTTATGAATCAGTGTACCCTAGTGAGTGAGACCAAGTTATGTATCCACTGTAACTAGTGAGTGGAGACCAAGTTATGATCAACCCGTAGCCTAAGTGAGTGGAGACCAAGTAAGATTCACCCGTAACTAGTGAGTTTCAACCAAGTTATGATCAACTCTAACCTAGTGAGTGGAGACCAAGTTATATCACGTAAACTAAGTGAGTGAGACCAAGTTATGATCATGGTAACTTAGTGAGTGGAGAACAAGTTTATGATCACTGTACCTAGTGAGTGAGACCAAGTTTATTGATCACTGTAAACCCAGTGAGTGAGGAACCAAGTTATGATCACTATAACCTAGTGAGTGAGACCAAGTTATGATACTGTACCAGTGAGTGAGACCAAGTTATGATCACTATAACCTAGTGAGTGAGACCAAGTTTGATAGCTGTAACCCAGTGAGTGAGACCAAGTTATGATACTGTAACTAGTGAGTGAGACCCAAGTTATGATCACTGTAAACCCAGTGGTGAGACCAAGTTATGATCACTGTAACCCAGTGAGTGAGACCAAGGTTATGATCATGTAACCCAGTGAGTGAGACCAAGTTATGATCACTGTAACAAGTGAGTAGACCAAGTTATGATCACTGTAACCCAGTGAGTGAGACAAAGTTAAGATCACCCGTAACCTAAGTGAGTGGAGAACCAAGTTATGAATACTGTAACCCAGTGAGTGAGACCAAGTTATGATACTGTAACCCAGTGATGAGACAAGTTATGATCAGTGTAACCCAGTCGGAGTGAGACCAAGTTATGATCACTGTAACCCAGTGAGTGAGACCAAGTTATGAATACTGTAACCTAGTGAGTGAGACAAGTTTGATCACTGTAACCTAGTGAGGTGAGAACCAAGTTATGATCACTGTAACTATATGGGAGACGAAGTTATGATCACTGTACCTAGTGAGTGAGACCAAGTTTATGATCACGTAACCTAGTGAGTGAGACCAAGTTATGATCACTGTAACTATGGCAACACTGATACAGCTTTAGAACACAGTTCAGCATGTGTTAGTAAAATGGGAGGAGGAGGAGAGAGGGGGAGGAGAGGAAAGGAGAGGAGAGGGGGGAGGAGAGGAGAAGAGGAAGAGAGAGGAGGAGGAGGAGGGAGAGGGAAGGAGGGGAGGAAGAGGAGGGGAGAGGAGGGAGGAGAGAAGGAGGAGAGGAAGAGAGGATGGGGGAGAGAGGGGAGGAGAGAGGGAGGAGGGGAGAAGGGCGGAGAGGGGAGGGAGGAGAGGGGAAGGGAGAGGGGAGAGAAGGGGGAGGAGACGGGGGGGAGGGGGAGAGGGGGAGAGAGGAGGAGGGGGAAGCACCATTTTTGGGGGAAAAATAACAAACACAAATTAACCTTTTGACTTTTCATGAC
>NW_019946963.1:0-6606 GCF_002910315.2 Salvelinus sp. IW2-2015 | reverse complement strand
TCCTTCTTTTGGTATTTTTTAGACATTCTCTCTTGACTCTCTTCTCCAATATAGCTCCTTCTCCTTCTCCTTTTCCCTCCCCCTTTCCCTCCCCCCTTCTCTATCTCTGTAACCCTGTTAAACTCCCAGTTAATTAAACCACAGTGCTGTATATATCTGGCTGGCAGTGTAGAGTAGAACAGCACCAGAATGGTGAGTTGGCAATAAGATGATATAAATGATGTTGCCCTCTGCTGCAATGAGGTAAATTACGCAGTAATTTCACAGAGAGGAAGGGAGGAGCATACTCCTAATTTCATAAAAATAAAAATGGCAAAGCATTTAAAAATTATCCTTAATAGATAAAAGCTATACTAAATATGCACAATATCAACCAAATTAATTGGACTAAAACACACTATTTTTGCGAAGAATGTCTACAGTAGCCTCAACAGCACTGTTAGGATCACAATGGTATATCTGGAGGACAGCTAGCTTCTGTCCTCCTGCTGGGTAGATTGACTCTAATACAAACCTAGGAAGCTCATGGTTCTCAACCCCTTTCCATAGACCGTACACAGTAATATGACAACTTCAGGAGGACGTCCTCCAGGCCTATCAGAGCTCTTGCAGCATGAACTGACATGTTGTCCACCCAATCAAAGATCAGAGAATTAATTGTACTGAAAGCCTAATACAGCTAGCTAGCACTGTAGCCTAAAGTACGCATTTCACTGTAGTGTTGTGTTCGGCGCACGTACAAATAAACTTTGATTTCATTTAAATTGTGTGAGTAGTTGACTCATAGTGAGATACAGACAATTTAACAGTTTTCAACTAATTAATTTCTTCAAAAATGAAGTGAAAGCAAGAGAGAGAGAGCGAGAGAGAGAGAGAATGCGAGCGAGAGAGGAGAGAAGGAGAGAGAGAGAGAGAACAGAGAGAGAGAGAGACAGAAAGATTTGGCATTTTTTTTAAACTTTTCAGTTTTCACTTACTTAGTGCAAATTTGAAGCTACTGAAAACCCTACTAAAAACAGCAGGGATGCTATGTTAGCCTGAGCTGCTATAAACAGAGGATGCTATTGTTAGCTAGTGGCTATAACAGAGGGATGCTATTTTAGCTAGCTGGCTATAACAGAGGGGATGCTATGTTAGCTAGCCTGGCTATAACAAAGGGAATGCTATGTTAGCTAGCTGGGCTATAACAGAAGGGTATGCTATGTTAGCTAGCTGGGCTAAAACAGAGGATGCTATGTTAGCTAGCTGGCGTATAACGAGGGATGCTATTTAGCAGCTGGCTATAACAAAGGGATGCTATTTTAGCTAGCTGGTTATGACAGAGGGGATGCTTTATGTCTAGCTGTAGCGATAACATAGTGTGATGCATATGTTAGCTAGCTGGCAAAACCAGAGGGATCGCTATGTTAGCTAGCTGCTATAACAGAGGGATGGCTATCTTAGCTAGCTGGCTAGAACAGAGGATGAGGGATGCTATGTTAACTAGCTGGCTATAACAGAGGGATGCTATGTTAGCTAGCTGGCTATAACAGAGGGATGCTATGTTAGCTAGCTGGCTATTACAGAGGGATGCTATGTTAGCTAGCTGGCTATTACAGAGGGATGCTATGTTAGCTAGCTGGCTCTGACTTTCCAAAACAAAACACTGGAACTCTTTCAAGTCAAGGTAAGCTTTTGGTTTAACTAATTTGTTGCCACCGGGGACTTCTGGTGTAACTGCTAAACTGCTTACTGACTGTACACTGTAATGTTACTCCATGATTGTAGCAGGTTTACTAACGCGTTAGTTATATTAGCTATGTTGACTATGAATTTAGCTAATATGGAGACAGCGATGTAGGCTGTGTGGAGCGGATATGATGTGGTTTGGCTTGGAAATATTTTTTCTCCTGGTCACGTCCAGCTGATGTGTTGTGCTTCGAAGTCCACAAGTGAAGGGAAAAGGTGAGAGAAGGAATACAACGTGGCTGCTATGAAAGTGAAATGTGTTTTACGTTTGATCAGGGTTGTATTCATTCCGTCGATTTTGTTGAAAAACATTTCTTAAGCGGAAGCAAACGGATCAAAACGAGGATAAACAYWCCTGAATTTGTCTAATAGAAACCCTCGTTTGCAAATGTTGGACTAATGACTACACCCGAGATCACTTAGATGCAGGCAAGAGTGTAGAAGGTGGTATTGAATGTGTCCCTGTCTGTCCAGGTGTCCCTGTCTGTCCAGGTGTCCCTGTCTGTCCAGGTGTCCCTGTCTGTCCAGGTGTCCCTGTCTGTCCTCTCAAATGTGTCTCTCGACCTGTGTTCACCTACGTTGTAAACTTTCATTTATAGGCTAGCTGGTAGCAACCTCATGATGGATACAGAGAACATTCTAGTATCATGTAGTAGCCTAAACCTAAAAGGAATTTGTAAATCGCACTCCCTCATCTTAAACGGCCCTGACCGCCACTGAAATTATGTTTCCTTCTGCTAACAATGAGATAAATTATGTTTCCTTCTGCTAGCAATGAGATAAATTATGTTTCCTTCTGCTAGCTAGCCAATGAGATTAAATTATGTTTCCTCTGCTAACAATGAGATAAATTATGTTTTCCTCTGCTAAGAATGACATAAATTATGTTTTTTCTGATGTAATGAGATAAATTTATGTGTCCTTCTGCTAACAATGAATAAATGTGTTCCTTCTGCTAACATGAGATTAAATGCTTGTTTCCTTCTGCTAACAATGAGATAAATGCTGTTTCCTTCTGCTAACAATGAGATAAATTATGTTTCCCTCTGCTAGCAATGAGATAAATTATGTTTTCCTCTGCTAGCAATGAGATAAATTATGTTTCCTCTGCTAGCAAAGAAAATTATGTTCTTCTGCTAACAATGGAGATAAATTATGTTTTCTTCTGCTAAGATGACATAAAGATGTTTTTTCTGATGGTAATGAGATAAATATGTGTCCTTCTGCTAACAATGAGATAAATGCTGTTTCCTTCTGCTAACAATGAGATAAATGCTGTTTCCTTCTGCTAACAATGAGATAAATTTGTTTCCTTCTGCTAAGAATGAGGATAAATGATGGTTTGCCCTCGTGCTGCCACTATAGAAAGTGCAGCCACTCACACAGATGATGGTGATGAGGAGGACAACCAAAGCAACCGGTGTGTGTGTTGTGTGTGTGTGTGTGTGTGTGTGTGTGTGCGTGCGTGCTCGTGCGTGCGTGCGTGCGTGCGGGCGTGCGTGCGTGCGTGGTGTGTGTGGCATATCTCTGGTGAGAACGGAATGGCTTTGTTCCTCTTATCAGAGAGAGAATCACCCATCTTCTCTACTGATAACCGCAGGATATCTATATCTCTATATTATCTATATATCTATATATCTATATATTTATATATTCTATATCTAACTATATCTATATATATCTATCTATCTATCTATCTATATCTATCTATATATCTATATCTCTATCTTCTATATATCTCTATATCTATATATCTATATATCTATATCTATATCTATCAATTCTATATATCCTATATCTCTATATTCTATATATTTATATCTACTATATATGTATATATCTATATATCTATATCTATCTATATATCTATTATCTATATATCTATATCTATATCTATCTAATATATCTATATATCTATATATCTATATATCTATATCTCTATATCTTAATATTATCTCTCTACATCTATATATCTATATCTCTATATCTATCTATATATCTATATATCTATCTATCATATATTCTATTATATCTATCTATATCTCTATATCTATATATCTATATCTCTATATCTATCTATATATCTATAATCTATCTTTCTATATATCTATATATCTATATCTCTATATCTATCTATATCTCTATATCTCTATATCTATATATCTATATATCTTATCTATCTATATTATTCTATATAATCTAATCTATCTATATAATTCTTCCCCTCTCTCTCTCTCCTATACCCGTCCTCCCTTTCTCCCCTCTTCGTCTCTCTCCCTCCACCTCTCTTCTCTCATCCTCTTCTCTCTCGGTCTCTCTCTCTCTCTCCTATCCCCTCCTCCTCCCCTCCGTCCTTCTCCTCTCGGTCGCGCTCTCAACTCTCTCTCTCGTGTCTCTCTCTCTTCCTCTCCGTTAACCCTCCCTCCCTCTCCCCTCTTCGTCGTCTCTCCCTCCTCACTCTCGCTCACGTCCCTCTCCTCTCTCGTCCTCGCGCTTCCTCTCCCTCTCCTCCTCCCTCTTTGTCTCCTCTCTCTCTACTTGCCCCCCCTTCCTCCTGCTCACCCTCAATGTTCTCCGCTCTTCTTTACCCCCTATCCTCCCTCTCTCATACAGCGTGCTACAGATTTCCTCTCCTCCGTCCCCTCTCCTCTCCCCCTTCAAGTCTTGCCATCACAATATCTCTTAGTTCAGATGTTAATCAAGCTCTGAAATTACTCCATTATGACGTTCACGCTCCCTGAATTATCCATTAGATGTCTCATCAAGTCCCTGGTATCGCCCACTTTCACTCCTACTCTTATACTGATTGTCCCCCCTGTCTATCTACCACGATCGTGATGATCTACCCTCTCCACTCGGCTCTAGATGTTATCCTCAAGCGTCCCCTGAAATTATCTCATTTTGATGTTATCAAAGTCTTAAAATTATCCTTAGACTCGTTATCCATACGTGCGAGTCTAAACTTTTATCCATTAGATGTTATACAAGTGTCTAACCGCTTCTAATATTATCCTCATCCCCTTCGATGTTATCATAAGTCCTTCAAATTCTCGCCATTAGATTCCTCTATCCAGTCTTACTCCCTCCTCAATCTCCATCTCTTCAATATCGTTACTCAAGTCTAACTCTACCATCTCAATCATTCTAGACTTCAATGTCTATTCAGTCTATTTAATTTTTATCCATTATTATTTGTTATTCAAGTGCTGAATTTATCCATTAGATGTTATTTCAAGTTCTAAATTATCCATTAGATGTTATCAAGTCTTAACACTTACTTTCCTTCCACTCTATATGTTATTTCAAGTGTGAATTACTCCCCAATTAGATGTTATTCAAGTTCCTAAATTATCCATGTAGCCCGTTATCAACGTTCTAACTTATTTCCTACTCTACCCCATCCTTTATCAAAGTCTAAATTCCCCACTCCATTATATGTTATCAAGTCCTCAAATTATTTCATTAGATGTTATTCAAGTCTAAATTATCCATTATTATGTTATCAATCTGAATCCTTATCCATCATATGATGTTATCACCCTGTTCCCCTGAATTATCAATTTAGATGTGTATCAAGTCTGAATTATCCATTAGATGTTTATCAAGTCTGAATTATCCTTACCATGTTATCAAAAACTTAATCCCGCCCATCCGCCTCTAAGATCTCCATCTAGTCCCCATTAGATGTTATCAACCGTCTTGAATTATCCATTAGATGTCTATCAAGTGTCTATAATTATCCATTAGATGTTATCAAGGTCTCACAATATCCATTAGATTGTATCAAGCCTAAATTATCCAGTAGAGCATGTCTATCAAGTCTAAATTATCACCTTAGATCCTCCGTCTTATCAAGTTCATGAATTTATCCATTAGATGTTATCCCAAGTCCCTGAATTATCCATTAGATGTTATTCAAGGTCTGAATTATCCATTAGATGTTATCAAGTCTAAGATTATCCATTAGATGTTTACTCAAGTCTAAATTATCCATTAGATGCCCCTTATCAAGTCTGAATTATCCATTAGATGTTTATTCAAGTCTGAATTATCCCCATTAGATGTTATCAAGTCTGAATTATCCATTAGATGTTATTCAAGTCTGAATTATCCATTAGATGTTATTGCAAGTCTTAGTCAGCCACCTTTCCGCCATTGCCTCTAAAGTCTCGAGTAAACATCACACCCTGATCTCACCCAGATACCCTAGCAAAGCATCCCCACCTCACGGCTGCCATCTGGGACGGATCTATCTGGTGAGCATGACTCTGCACCCACCATAGGCAAAATACATGCACACATATTTAGGTTGCGCACCATCACACGTCATTCAGGATACTCACACAGTCCCAGCTGACACACACACTCATTCAGAGATACACACACAGTCAGCCCCTCAAATCACCCCGCCTACCGTCCTCACTCATCCTTCTAGCCTCCACTCACCTCATCCACAGTCAGCCGCGACACACACAACTCATTCAGCCCGCAACCACTACAGTCAGCACGAGCCACACACACTCATTCCAGCCCTTACACTACACTCAGTCAGAAGCCGTGCAGCTACACACACCTCATCCCTCCCATGCCCTCCCGATAACTCATCACCCAGCTCCCAGTCGGAGCACACTACAACCCCTCATTCAGCCGATACTCACCACAGTCAGAAGAGCACACACACTCATTCAGGATACTCTCCCCACACAGTCAGAAGAGCACCTGCACACACTCAGGAATACCACAGTCAGACTGACACACACCCACTCAGCGAGATGACACAGTTCAGGACTGACACACACACTAACAGAAAGCAAAGTATGAATGGCTGCATGTTTAAGACAAGCGTATGCCATTTTTTTGTGCGCTACCCTACTCTCC
>NW_019946962.1:35419-41467 GCF_002910315.2 Salvelinus sp. IW2-2015 | reverse complement strand
CTATAACCTCTCCTCGTCTCCTCGGGACACCAAACGATAACAAGCCTGATATCCTCTCCTCGTCTCCTCGCGCACCAAACAATAACAAGCCTGATAACCTTCCTCGTCTCCTTGGACACCAAACGATAACAAGCCTGATAACCTCTCCTCGTCTCCTTGGACACCAAACGATAACAAGCCTGATAACCTCTCCTCGTCTCCTCGGACACCAAACGATAACAAGCCTTGATAACCTCTCCTCGTCTCCTCGGACACAAACGATAACAAGCCTGATATCCTCTCCTCGTCTCCTCGTCTCCTCGGGACACCAAAGATAACAAGCCTGATATCCTCTCCTCGTCTCCTCGTCTCCTCGGACACCAAAAGATAACAAGCCTGATAACCTCTCCTCCTCTCCTCGTCTCCTTGGACACCAAAAGATAACAAGCCTGATAACCTCTCCTCCTCTCCTCGTCTCCTTGGACACCAAAAGATAACAAGCCTGATATCCTCTCCTCGTCTCCTGGACACCAAACGATAACAAGCCTGATAACCTCCCTCGTCTCCTTGGACACCAAACGATAACAAGCCTGATAACCTCTCCTCTCTCCTTGGACACCAAAAGATAACAAGCCTGATAACCTTCCTCGTCTCCTCGTCTCTTGGACACCAAAAGATAACAAGCCTGATATCCTCTCCTCAGACAGTGAAAGTCAAGTCTAGTTGATTGTGATCCAGTCGGTAAGATAGTTAATTATACTGAGAAGTATAAGTTTACCGTGAGTAAATCTCAGTTTACGTGAGTAAAGCTCAGTTTACGGTGAGTAAACTCGTACGTGAGTAAATCTCAGTTACGGTGAGTAAAGCTCAGTTTACGGTGAGTAAATCTCAGTTTACGTGTAGTAAATCTCAGTTTACCCTGAGTAAATCTCAGTTTACCGTGAGTAAATCTCAGTTTACCGTGAGTAAATCTCAGTTTACGGTGAGTAAATCTCAGTTTACCGTGAGTAAAGCTCAGTTACCGTGAGTAAATCTCAGTTACCCTGAGTAAATTCCAGTTTTTACGGTGAGTAAATCTCAGTTTACCGTGAGTAAATCTCAGTTTACGGTGAGTAAATCTCAGTTTACCGTGAGTAAAATCTCAGTTTACCGAGAGTAAATCTCAGTTTACCGTGAGTAAAATCTCAGTTTACCGTGAGTAAATCTCAGTTTACCCTGAGTAAATCTCAGTTTACCGTGAGTAAATCTCAGTTTACGGTGAGTAAATCTCAGTTTACCGTGAGTAAATCTCAGTTCGGTGAGTAAAGCTCAGTTTAACCGTGAGTAAATCTCAGTTTACCGTGAGTAAATCTCAGTTCACGGTGAGTAAAGCTCAGTTTACCGTGAGTAAATCTCAGGTTACCGTGGTCACAGCAGTAGATAAATAATCAACATGCAGAACTTAGTGATGTGTCTGTCCATGAGCCAGATGTTTAACTGCAGTTCTGTGTTCCCCCACATGGAGGCGCTGTTGTGGCGGTTGCTTTCTGCCTGGGTACTGTGGTTATACAGCCACCAAGTTACAAAGGAGTGTGAGTCCTCACACTGCTCACTGTCTGTGGGCTAATACTAACCCTGCTATACTTTAAACTAATACACAAACGTTTTACATTTGAGTTGACGTAGCACAACCTGAGTCAAGGTTGATGATAGTTTATCAGTGTAAATCACGTGGTTCGGAACGGTTTAGATCCACGGACCGGCTCCCTGAGGTTTGAAAGAGACTGCTATAAAAGCAGTGCTCCGTGGTGCATGTGATCCCTGTTTGTGTGGTCACGCAGCATTACGTGGACGGTGGATCTCCAGTATGCAGCCGACCAACTCCTGCCCAATTGGCCACACCCTCCTGTGTCTCCATTCGCTGGTGAGACGGACATTCTGCCCTAAAGACCCCGCCCCACTCTGTGACATCGTGGTGAGCGGAGCGCACCTCCACTGCAGTGTTGTCAACGGTTACCGGATGCTAAACGCCATCTACCCCTACAACTGGGAGGTATAACCCCAAAACAAACCCAGCCCTCTACCTCTCTACCCAGCCTCTACCTCCACCCAGCCCTCTACCTCTCCACCCAGCCCTCTACCCTCCACCCAGCCCTCTACCTCTCCACCCAGCCCTCTACCCCTCCACCCAGCCCTCTACCTCTCCACCCAGCCCTCTACCTCTCCACCCAGCCCTCTACACCTCTACCTCTCCACCCAGCCCTCTACCCCTCCACCAGCCCTCTACACCTCTTCCTCTCCACCCAGCCCTCTACACCTCTACCTCTCCACCCAGCCCTCTACCCCTCCACCCCAGCCCTCTACACCTCTAACCTCTCCACCCAGCCCTCTACCCCTCCACCCAGCCCTCTACCCCTCTACCTTCTCACCCAGCCCTCTACCCCTCTACCCCTCTACCTCTCCACCCAGCCCTCTACCCTCCACCCAGCCCTCTACCCCTCTACCTCTCCACCCAGCCCTCTACACCTCTACCTCTCCACCCAGCCCTCTACACCTCTACCAGCCCTCTACCTCTCCACCCAGCCCTACCTCTCCACCCAGCCCTCTACCACTCTACCCAGCCCTCTACCCCTCTACCTCTCCAACCAGCCCTCTACCTCTCCACCCAGCCTCTACCTCTCCACCCCAGCCCTCTACCTCTCCACCCAGCCCTCTACCCCTCTACCCAGCCCTCTACCCCCTACCTCTCCACCCAGCCCTCTACCTCTCCAACCAGCCCTCTACCTCTCCACCCAGCCCTCTACCTCTCCACCCAGCCTTCTACCAAGCCATCTACCTCTCCACCCAGCCTTATACCTCTCCACCTAGAACGTCTAGCTAGGCCCCTACCTCTCCACCCAGCCCTATACTCTCCACCTAGAACGTCTAGCTAGCCCTCTACCTCTCCACCCAGCCCTATACCTCCCACCTAGAACGTCTAGCTAGGCCCCTACCTCTCCACCCAGCCCTCTACCTCTCCACCCAGCCTCTACACCTCTACCTCTCCACCCAGCCCTCTACCCCTCTACCTCTCCACCCACCCTCTACACCTCTACCTCTCCACCCAGCCCCTACCTCTCCACCCAGCCCTCTACCTCTCCAGCCACCCTCTACCCTCCAGCCAGCCCTCTACCTCTCCACCCCAGCCCTCTACCTCTCCACCCAGACCTCTACCTCTCCACCCAGCCCTCTACCTCTCCACCCAGCCCTCTACCTCTCACCCAGCCCTCTACACCTCTACCTCTACCCAGCCTCACCCCTCTACCTCTCCACCCAGCCTCTACCTCTCCACCCACCCTCTAACCTCTCCACCCAGCCCTCACCTCTCCACCCAGCCCTCTACCTCTCCACCCAGCCTCTACCTCTCACCCAGCCTCTACCTCTCCACCCAGCCCTCTACCTCTCCACCCAGCCTCTACCTCTCCACCCAGCCCTCTACCTCTCCACCCAGCCCCCTCTCAACCTCCTCTCCACCCAGCCCTCTACCTCTCCACCAGCCTCTACCTCCTACCCAGCCCTCTACCCCTCTATCCCTCCACCCAGCCCTCTACTTCTACCCCCATTCCCATAGACCCCAAAACAACCCCTTTCCTTTTCCCATGGCACAACTTAATGTAGTGATGGCTCCACCATATTGCCATAAAGATCTGCAAATAGTTAAAATACGAAAGGGAAAATAAATAAACATAAATATAGTTGTATTTACAATGGTGTTGTTGCTTCACTAGTTGCCCGTTTTTCTTGTGGCAACAGGTCACAAATCTTGCTGGCTGTGATGGAACACTGTGGTATTTCACCCAGTAGATATGGCAGTTATCGAAAGTAGATTTTTTTTCGAATTCTTTGTGGGTCTGTGTGATCTGAGGGAAATATGTGTCTCTAATATGGTCATACATTGGGCAGGAGTTAGGAAGTACAGCTCAGTTTCCACCTCATTTTGGGGGCAGTGTGCATATAGCCTGTCTTCTCTTGAGAGCCATGTTCTGCCTACGGCGGCCTTTCTCAATAGCAAGGCTATGCTTACTGAGTCTGTACATAGTAAAATATTTCCTTAGTTTTCGGGTCAGTCAAAGTGGTCAGGTATTCTGCCACTGTGTACTCTCTGTTTAGGGCCAAATAGCATTCTAGTTTGCTCTGTTTTTTGGTAAATCTTTCAAATGTGTCAAGTAATTATCCTTTGTTTTCTCATGATTTGCGTTGGGTCTAATTGTGCTGCTGTCCTGGGGTCTGTTTGTGTTTGTGAACAGAGCCCCAGGACCAGCTTGCTTAGGGGACTCTTCTCCAGGTTCATCTCTCTGTAGGTGATGGCTTTGTTATAGAAGGTTTGGGAATCGCTTCCTTGTTGGGTGGTTGTAGAATACATTCTGGATTTTGATAATTAGCGGGTATCGGCTAATTCTGCTTTGCATGCATCATTATTTGGTGTTACGTTGTAAACAGAGGATATTTTTGCAGAATTCTGCATGCAGAGTCTCAATTTGGTGTTTGTCCCATTTTGTTGAAATCTTGGTTGGTGAGCAGACCCCAGACCTCACAACCATAAAGGCAATGGGTTCTATAACTGATTCAAGTATTTTTAGCCAGATCCTAATTGGTATGTCGAATTTTATTTCTTTCTGATTAAATCAAATCAAATTATTTATATAGCCCTTCTTACATCAGCTGATATCTCAAAGTGCTGTACAGAAACCCAGCCTAAAAACCCCAAACAGCAAGCAATACAGGTGTAGCAGCACGGTGGCTAGGAAAAACTCCCTAGAAAGGCCAAAACCTGGGAAGAAACCTAGAGAGGAACCAGTTATGAGGGGTGGCCAGTCCTCTTCTGCTTGCCGGTGGAGATTAAAACAGAACATGGCCAAGATGTTCAAATGTTCATAAATGACCAGCAGGGTCAAATAATAATAATCACAGTGGTTGTCGAGGGTGCATCAACATAGAAGGGGATGTGGTCTACATTGCTTGCTGTTTGGGGATTTAGGCTGGGTTTCTGTACAGCACTTTGAGATATCAGCTGATGTAAGAAGGGCTATATAAATACATTTCATTGATTGATTGATTTACCAAATTCAGACCCATGTTACTCACCCAGAAAAATAATGGATTACAAATCAACCTGATATTGTGGAAACGAGGTGTCCTGGAGTAGTGCTATCTAGATTCTAGATTAAAGAAATTGATTAGTTATTGTAAAATAGTTTTCATTATCCAAGTATCAGTTTATAGTCAGAATGTTACAACAATAATATTATGACATAGTTTAGTATGATGATTATTATGATTATTATTATTATTCCGATGATGATGATTAATTATGATATTATATATATTATATATATATATGTATGTTTGCTATTGCACTTTTGAAAACAATGAATGTTCTGTTTTGTATGTTACATTTGTTTTGTCCAAAACGAATCACATGTAAATGTACTGTTGCGCTTTTTAATACAATTATTAAAGTTTGTTTTAATTGTCTTGCCCACTCGCTAGTGATGTATTCTACATCACCAAGGTAACAACTTATCACAATTAAGAGTGATAGGACAGTCATCTTTTTTTTCTGGTGCTCCTAACTTTTTGTCTGGTGCTCCTAACTTTTTGTCTGGTGCTCCTACATTTTGTCTGGTGCTCCTAACTTGTTGTCTGTTGCTCCTACATTTTGTCTGGTGCTCCTACATTTTGTCTGGTGCTCCTACATTTTGTCTGGTGCTCCTAACTTGTTGTCTGTTGCTCCTACATTTTTAAAGTTAGGAGCACCGTTGCTACCAATGAAACATTTTAATTTAGAGCCCTGACTGTCAGTGACATAAAATGATACGGTAGAACATTGATAAAAATATAAGATTTTCCACTTGGCAAACACATTCTTGTATGTGATCCCTGTGGGAATTGATGCCATGACCTTAGTGTCAACACTGCCCTGCTACAGTCCTGATGAACCACCTATCACATATACACACACTGACAAGCATGCTGTGTGTGTGTGTGTGTGTGTGTGTGTGTGTGTGTGTGTGTGTGTGTGTGTGTGTGTGTGTGTGTGTGTGTGTGTGT
>NW_019946962.1:19947-34301 GCF_002910315.2 Salvelinus sp. IW2-2015 | reverse complement strand
GTCTTCTACTAAAGTTTCCCCTGGAGGACACAAGTCCTTTCTACTAAAGTTATCCTGGGAAGGACCCAGTCTTTTCTACTTAAATTTGTTATCCCTGGGAGGACTCCAGTCTTTCTACTCAATGTTTAATACCTGGGAGGACCCAGTTCCTTCATACTAAATGTTTATCTTGGGAGGACGTCCTTCTACATGGGAGGACCCAGTCTTTCTACTAAATGTTATCCTCTGGGAGGCCCAGTCTTTTCTACTAAA
Organism: Salvelinus sp. IW2-2015; assembly: GCF_002910315.2. Lineage (NCBI taxonomy): Eukaryota > Metazoa > Chordata > Actinopteri > Salmoniformes > Salmonidae > Salvelinus > Salvelinus sp. IW2-2015. The sequence continues at coordinate 34,049 of NW_019946962.1, read as the reverse complement.
TGTTTCTCTGGGAGGACCCGCAGTCCTTCTACTAAATGTTCTATCCCTGGGAGGACCCAGTCGCTTCTACTAAATGTATCGCCTGGGGGGACCCCGTTCCTTCTACTAAATGTTAATCCTGGAGGGACCCCAGTCTTTCACTACTGTCTATCCTGGGAGGACCCCAGTCATTCTACTCAAAAGTTATCCATGGGAGGACCCCAGTCCTTCTACTAATGTTATCTGGGAGGACCCCCAGTCCTTCTACTTAAATGTTATCCCTGGGAGGACCCAGTCCTTCTAACTAAATGTTATCCTGGGAGGACCGTCCTTCTTACTAAATGTTATCCTGGGAGGAACCCAGTCCTTCTACTAAATGTTTCTCCCTGGAGGACCCCAGTCTTCTACTAAATGTCTAATACCTGGAGGACCCACGCTCCTTCTACTAAATGTTATCTGGGGGGACCAGTCTTCTACTAAAACGTATTCCTGGGAGGACCAGTCCTTTCTACTAAAAGCTTATCCCTGGGAGGACCTCAAGTCTTCACTAAAATGTTATCTGGGAGGCCCAGTCCTTCTACTAAATTTATCCATGGGAGACCCAAGTCTTCTAACTAAATGTTATCGCCTGGGAGGACCCCAGTCCTTTACCCTACAGTTATCCCTGGAGGACCCAGTCTTCTACTAAGTTTTATCCTGGGAGGACCCAGTCTTCTACTAAAAAGTTATCCTGGGAGGACCCAGTCCTTCTACTAAAGTTTATCCCTGTGGAGGACCCCAGTCTTCTTTACTATGTTATCCTGGGAGGAACCCCAGTCCTTCTACTAAATGTTATCCCTGGGAGGCCCAGTCCTTCTTACTAAATGTTATCCTGGGAGGACCCCAGTCCTTCTACTAAATGTTATCCCCTGGGAGGACCCATGTCCTTCTACTAAATGTTATCCTGGGAGGACCCAGTCCTTTCTACTAAATGTTATCTCGCTGGGGGGCACCAGTCCTTCATCTAATGTTTTCCTGGGAGACCCGTCTTTACTAATGTTATCCTGGGAAGGACCAGTCCTTCTACTAAAAGTTTCCATGGGAGGACCCAGTCCTTCTACTAATGTTATCTGGGAGGAACCCAAATCTTCTACTAAATGTTTATCCCTGGGAGGACCCCTCTTCTACTAAATGTTTATCCTTGGAGGACCCATCCTTCTACTAAATTTTTATCTCCTGGGAGGACCCCAGTCCTTCTACTAAATGTGTTATCCTGGGAGGACCCAGTCCTTCTACTAAATGTTTCTGGGAGGACCCCAGGTCTTCTACTAAATGTTATCCTGGGGGGCCAGTTCCTTTACTAAAACGTTCACCTGGAGGACCCCAGTCTTTCTAACTAAAAGTTACCCTGGGAGGACCTCAGTCCTTCTACTAAATGTTATCCTGGAGGCCAGTCTTGCTACTAAATTTTATCCCTGGGGAGGAACCAGTCCTTCACTAAATGTTATCCCTGGGAGGCCCAGTCCTTCTACTAAAGTTATCCCTGGGAGGACCCAGTCCTTCTACTGAAAGTTATCCTGGGAAGACCAGTCCTTCTACTAAACGAGTTATCCCTGGGAGGACCCCAGTTTCTACTAAAGTTATCCCTGGGAGGACCCCAGTCCTTCTCTAAATGTTTATCCTGGAAGGACCCCAGTCGCTTTACTAAATGTTAATCCTGGGGGAACTCAGTCCTTCTATAAATGTTATCCTGGGAGGACCCAGTCCTTATACTAAATGTTATCCTGGGAGGATCCAGTCTTCTACTAAATGTTTTCCTGGGAGGACCCCAGTCTTCTACTAAAGTTATCCTGGGGGGACTCAGTCTTCTACTAATGTTATCCCTGGGAGACCAGTCCTTCTACTAAATGTTATCCCTGGGAGGACCCAGTCTCTACTAAAGTTATACCTGGGAGGGACCCAAGTCCTTCTACTTAATTTAATCCCTGGGAGGAGCCCCAGTCCTTCTACTAATGTTATCCTGGGAGGAACCAGTCTTCTACTAATGTTATCCCGGGAGGACCCAGTCCTTCTATCTAAACGTTATCCCTGGGGGACCTCAGTCTGTTTCTTACTAAATGTTAACCTGGGAGGACCAGTCTTCTACTAAAAGTTATCCTTGGGGGGACCCAGTTCTTGCTACTAATGTTTCCTGGGAGGACCTCAGTCCCTTCTATAAATGTATCTGGAGGACACAGTCTTCTACTAAAACGGTATCCTGGGAGTACACCAGATCCACTCAGCAAGGAGACTGGAATTGTCAAACTCACAATTAATACATTTAACAAATGATCTTCTTTCCCTAAAATGCATTCTGGTCCATCTGCTTTTCTTATATGAAAACAGGAGGTTAACTTGGCCGCAGACAATAGTAATGCCTTTGGATCCACTCACTGCTTTTCATTGGTCTTTATCTCTGCACTCACAGGTCCTGAAGGCGAGTTTGGCCCGTTTTATTCAGTTCCCCCCCCCCTCTCTCAAAATGAAAACATTAAGATCACAATAATTCAGTTTACTCAGACAACTTTTAAATTGATTAAAACAATGAAACACCAAACATATTTAGTAACATGGATCAGTGATACGACTTTATTCTTCATTATTTTTAGTGAACAAAACAGCGTTTTCTGCTCCCTTGTCGATTCCTTCGGAAATTTTAGTCTCTTAGTTTGGAGTCAGCACAAACAGCTCTGGCGATCAGGCTATACAAAATATTTCAGAAATGTTTGAACAATGTTATCGTCCATTACGTAATATTTGGTCCTTGGGGCTAGCTACGGTGGTTGTCTGAAATGGCCCCTACACAGTGCATAGGGAATACGGCTTGCAAAATCCTGAACGTTTCCATCCCATGCAGCAAAACGGTTCAAGTTCCCGCCTTTCAAAAAAAAAAAATGATAAACCTATCTACGCAGGTGCACCCTAATCCCTATGAGTGCACCTATCCTACGCAGTGCACCCCTATCCCCTTTTAGCAGTGCACCCTATCCTACGCAGTGCACCCTATCTACGCATGCACCTATCCCCTACGTAGTGCCCCTATCCTACGGAGTGCATGCCTATTCCTCCGCAGTGCCCCTATCCCCTACGCGTGACCCTAATCCCCTAGTAGTGCACCTATCCCTAAGTAGTGGCACCCTATTCCCTACGCAGTGACTATCCCTACGCAGTGACTATCCCCTAGCAGTGCACCTATCGCTACCGCAGTGCACCCTATCCCTACGCAGTGCACTCCTATCCTACGCGTGCACCCTATCCCTACGCAGTGCACCTATCCCCTACGTCAGTGCACCCCTATCCCTACGAGTGCACCCTATCCTACGCAGTGCACCATCCTACGCAGTGCCCTCTCCCTACGTAGTGGCAACCGCTATCCCCTACGTAGTGCACCTCCTATCCCCTGCGTGCACCCTATCCTGTAGTGCCCTATCCCTACGTGTGCGCACCCTCTCCCTAACGCACGTGCACCCTTCCCCTACGAAGTGCACCCTATACCCTACGTAGTGCAACCTATCTACGTAGTGGCCCCTATCCTACGCAGTGCCCTATCTCCTACGTGTGGCACTATCCCTACGTAGTGCTCTAATCCCCTACGTAGTGCACCCAGTATTCCCCTAAGTAGTGACCCTATCCTACGTTAGTGCACCTATCTACGTAGTGGCACCCTATCCTAAGTAGTGCACCCTATCGCGCACGTAGTGCACGCCTATCCCGTACCGTAGGTGTGTTAGCCCGTAGGTCCGTTGTTCTGAAGAGTACTTCCAGGGGTAGTGATGACCTTCAGGGAGGTTTCTTTCATTACAGGACTACAGCCTGTGATCCATGAAACAGAGGGGGACGGCATTGGAAAGATGGGTCTCTCGGTCTGGGTTCTCTGGTCCTCCCCTCCTACCATGGGGATCGTGTTCCAAAGGAGGACAGTAGACGGCCTCTCCCTCTACCATGGGGATGTTTGTTACAAAAAAAGAAAAAAAAAACATTAGAGGACAGAGACAGGCCTCTCCCCTTACCATAGGGGATGTTGTTACCACAAGTTAGGACAGAGGACAGGCCTCTCCCCTCTACCTGGGGATGTTGTTACCACAAGGAGGACAGAGACAGGCTCTCCTCTACTGCGGATGTTTGTTACACCAGGAGGTAAGAGACAGGCCTCTCATGGGGATGTTGTTACACAAGGAGGACAGAGACAGGCCTCTCCCCCCTCTCCCATGGGGATGTTTTTGTTACACAAGGAGGAAGAGACAGGCCTCTCACCTCTCGCCATGGGATGTGTTACCAGGAGGGACAGAGACGGTCTCCCCCCATTCGACCATGGGGATGTTTGTTAACACAAGGAGGACAGAGACGGCTCTCCCCTCTACGCATGGGATGTTGTTACCAACAAGGGGACAGAGAAGGTCCTTGCCCTCCTCCCATGGGGATGTTGTTACAAAGGAGGACAGAGACGGCTTCCCCCCTCTACATGGGGATGGTTGTTAACACAAGGAGGACAGAGACCAGGCCTCTCCCTCTCCCCATGGGGATGTTGTTACACAAGGGAGAAGAGCACGCTGCTCTCCCTCTACCAGGGGATGTTTTGTTAAACCACAAAGGGAGGACAGGACAGGCCTCTCATGGGGCTGTTGTTCAAAGGAGGACAGAGACAGGCCTCTTCCGCCCTCTTCCATGGGGATGTTGTTACACAAGGAGGCATAAAGAAGACAGGCCTATCCCCCCTCTACTCTTCTATCCCTCTAGCCTGGGAGTATCTTCGCAGGGGTTAATGTTACACATGCAGATGGCAGAGAGAGGGCAGGAGAACACAGGGAACGGTTGCCATGACCGTTACGCTCCGGAAGTGAAACATCGGGGTTCCACAGGGTCCTTGACAGGTAGTTGTTGGAGCCCGCGCAGAGCCTGAACACAAAATGTAAAGATTGGATTCGAAAATAATAATCTAGAAGTAATACAGAGTTTTTTTCTTCAAAGGACACCGTATACATAATCCATTGTTATTCCTAGAGAACAGATGTGAATCACAAGCTCAGTAGTTAATCAGAGTCTGACTAAAGAGAACGTTGAATCAGTTGAGGGAAGTAGTGTGATTAACTTATCTATATACACAGGAACCATCATGTCTGTACTACATGTCTAGACATGCTGGTTGCTGTGTGCTGTGTGTATATTACTACCTGTTGTGGTGTATAATATATATATATATTCTTCTGTGGTGTATATATGCGTATATATCCTACCTGTGTAATCATCATACTACCTGTGTGTGTGTGTAATATATGTGTGTTATATTTACCTTGTGTGTATTAATGTGTATATATCCTACCTGTATATAATATTTATATTTTACTACGTGTGTGTGTGTGTGTATTATATGTGTGTGTATATATATATATATTTCTTACCTGTGTGTTTGTTGTATATTAACTACCTTGTGTGTAATATATAATATATATGTGTATATATCCTACTGTGTGTATATATAGCTCTGGTGTGTGTGTATATATCCTACTGTGTGTATATAGGTGTATCTATCCTACTGTGTGTATATATACTACCTGTGGTGTGTGTATTTACCTATTGTGTATTAGGTGTATAGTTCCTACCGTGTGTGTTATATATATCCTACCTGTCTGTACTATATTATATGTGTAATACCTACTGTGTGTATATATACTACCTGTGTGTGTGTTATATATCCTACTGTGTTGTAATATAGGTGTATATTATCTCCTGTGTGTGTTATACTATATCCTAACCTGTTCTGTATAAATAATCATACCTGTTGTGTGTGTATATGTGTATACTATTCTGCTGTGGGTGTTTTATATATATCCTAACCTTTGTCTGTATATATACTACCTGTGGGTGTGTGTGTATTATCCTACCTGTGTGTATATCCCTCCTACCTGTGTTGTATTATCCTCCTGTGTGTTATAGGTGTAAGAATATCATACTGTGTATACATCCTACCTGTGTGTAATTGTCTACCTGTGTGTATATATTATATATTTTCTACCTGTCCTTGTATATATATATCCTCCTGTGTGTATATATCCTACCTGTGTGGTATATAGGTGTTTATATCCTAACTGTGAGGGGTGTGTATATAATATCTACCTGTGTGTTGTATACATCCTACTGTGTGTATACATCTACGTGTGTGTATACATCTTACCTGTGTGTTACATCCCTACCTGGGTACATATGTTTATATAGTCTACCTGTGGTGTATTATCTTACTGTGTGTATATAGGTGTTTATATATCTACCTGTGTGTATATCCTACTGTGTTGTATTATATCCTATGTGTGTATACATTTCCTACTGTGTGTATTTACTCTACTGCTGTGTATACATCCTACTGTGTGTACATATGTGTATACAATCCTAACTGTGTGTATATATTATATTCCCTGTGGTGTATATATCTACCTGTGTGTAATTATCCTACTGTTGTGTGTATATCTCTACTGTGTGTTGCCATTGGTGTGAATACCCAGAGAGGCGTGGATGTAATAAAGTAGGCGAAGAAACATCAATGCTGTAATGCTCATGACCAATCAGGATAGATACGCCCACAGCACTTAGCAACCAGCACAACCACACGTACCACACCTTCTTGGGGGATCTGAGAGGTAAAAAATAAGTTAACACAACCTATGTGTAATTGTTTTTGACCTATTTTCCCACAAACGCAGCCATTTTCCCAATTCAACAATACCTTATCAGAGCCTCATAGGATGGAAATATACTACATGATCAAAAGTATGTCGGACACCTGGGACACGGCCCTCGACGGTCCTGGTTGAGAGGCACGGCCCCGCCGGTCCAGGTTAGAGAGGCTACAGTCGCCTGACGGTCCCTGGTTAGAGAGGCTACAGTCCCTGACCGGTCCCAGGTTGAGAGGCTACAGTCCACGACCCCGGTCCCCCTGGTTTAGGAGGCACGGCCCGACCCGGTCCCTGGTTTAGAGAGGCCAGACCCAGACCCGGTCTGGTTAGAGAGGCCCGGACCCCGACCGGTCCCTGGTTAGAGAGGCAGGCCCGGACCCGGGTCCCAGGGTTAAGAGAGGCCAGGCCCGACCGGTCCGGTTAGAGAGGCCACGGCCCCCGACGGTCCAGGTTAGGAGGCCACGCCCGACCGGTCCAGGTTAGGGTCCTCCCAGGGATAACATTTAGTAGAAGGACTGGGGTCCTCCCAGGGATAACATTTAGTAGAAGGACTGGGGTCCTCCCAGGGATAACTTTTCGTCGAAGGACTGGGGAGCTCAGTTCTGGGGACTTTTTGAAAAGACATTCTACTCTAAATTGAACCTATAGCCCAACTGATGCAGCATAGTGGCTAGGAAAGGTACAGAGGCTCTATGGTGTATTATTGTAACATAGTGGAGCATATAGCCCAACTGATGCAGCATAGTGGCTAAACAAAAGGTACAGAAGCCTGGGGTTGGTCCATCTGCATTTACCCCATTGGACACTTCCTGATTTGATATTATTCATATTTTACTATAAATAATTAATGATTCACTCAAATCTGTTCTTTTTTTGTTTGTTTGTTTCTATTACAAATTTATGTTGTTGCCCTTTAAAAATAAATTTAAAAAACACCATTGTCCCCTTTGAGCTGTGTGGCATAGTGACAGGCATTCCGAGTCTGTTCTGTGAGCCGCTCAACTGAAAGAGTCGTTCGTTTGGCTCCGCTCAACTGAAAGAGTCGTTCGTTTGGCTCCGCTCAACTGAAAGAGTCGTTCGTTTGGCTCCGCCCCAACTGAAAGAGTCGTTCGTTTGGCCCCGCTCAACTGAAAGAGTCGTTCGTTTGGCCCCGCTCAACTGAAAGAGATGTTGTCTTGGCTCCCAAACGGTTCACTACAGGCTTAGAAATTGAAAAGCCATTAACAAATACTCAATATTTAATTTTAAACCTAAAACGTTGGCTACCAGTATGTCAGTTAGTGAAATGTGAGTTCAAATACATTTTTACCTGACCAAATTYTTAGATGGTCTGAAAATAAATAAAACTCACTGAAAAAATGAGCGTTGACCAGAAAGAGGTTCTCTCCTATATTGTTCCCGCACRGAGGAATWACCATCTCCAGATAATGTTTTTTTAAATAATTTATCTYCAGATATAACATTTAGATATATATTTTTTAAACCAGCTAGATTGTTTCTTACCTTTTTCCAGAAGAGTTGTAGCCTCCTTGATGCTCTGTGCAACTTCCTGGGTAATCGACCAATCGAAAGGAGTTCTGGCATACAGCTGTGGACTCCTCCACAAGAGCCCTAGGATTTCACTGGGAATATCGTGTGACGGATTCCACTGTGAATATTGTGTGACGGATTCCACTGTGAATATTGTGTGACGGATTTCACTGTGAATATCGTGTTAGGTGTATTGTGGGGTATGGTGTGAGGTGTATTGTGGGGTATGGTGCTAAACACCGTGGCAACTTCCTGGTCTTTTTGGAGAGTATATTTGATCAGACAGTCCACTGCCTCCCTCCCCTCTTGTCCAATGTCCTCCTCAGTGGTTGCTGGTTTGAAACAAGAAACTCAATAATGTCCATACATTGCCAACCAGTACATTCCATTTTTTTTTTGCCAGCTGCCCAGCATTAATAAGTGCTGACACTGATGTTCCCATAGCGATTCCAACTAGTTTATTTCTTTACACGGTGCAGTACAGATTTTGTGCCAGCCTGTCACTCAATCATTTAAACTTTGTTGCTATTTTTATACAGGGACGTAACTCCACCGACTGGAGTGGACATCCTTTACACTTTGTGAAACAAAAGGGGACTAACCCTACGCCCATTAAAACCGCTATTCCACTATCTAACCCTACGCCCATTAAAACCTCTATTCCACTATCTAACCCTACGCCCATTAAAACCTCTATTCCACTATCTAACCCTACGCCCGTTAAAACCTCTATTCCACTATCTAACCCTACGCCCATTAAAACCTCTATTCCACTATCTAACCCTACGCCCATTAAACCTCTATTCCACTATCTAACCTACGCGCCCTTTAAACCTGCTATCTCCACTATCTTAACCCTACGCCCATTAAACCTCTATTCCACTATCTAACCTACGCCCATTAACCGTCTATTCCACACTATCTACTACCGCCCTACGCCCATTAAAACCTATTATCCACTATTAATCCTAACCCATTAAAACCCTCTATTCCACTATCTAAAACCCTACGCCCGTTAAAAACCTCTATTCCACTATCTAATCCTATACGCCATTAAAACCTCTTATTCATCTATCTAACCCTATACGCCGTTAAAACCTCTATCCACTATCTAACCCTAGCCCATTAAACCTCTATTCCATCGCATTAACACCCGTTAAAAACCTCTATTCCACTATCTAACCCTACGCCCCGTTAAAACCTCTTCCACTATCTAACCCTACGCCCCTTAAAACCTCTATTCCACTATCTAACCCTACGCCAATTAAACCTCTATTCCACTATCTAACCCTAATCGCCCATTAAAACCCTATTTCCACATATCTAACCTACGCCCATTAAAACCTCTATTACACTATCTAACCCTACGCCCATTAAACCTCTATTCCACTATCTAACCCTACGCCATTAAAACCTCTATTCACATTCTAACCTACCTACGCCCATTAAAACCTCTATTCCACTATCTATTACACCTAGCCATTAAAACCTTATTCCACTATCTGATCCTAGCCCCATTAAACTCACCACTATCCACTACATGACCTATCCTGATTCTAGAACCATTATAACAACTACTGTGATTATTATTATTTGACCCTGCTGGTCCTTTATGAACATTTGAACATCTGGCAATGTTTCTGTTATAATCTCCAACCCGGCACAGCCAGAAGAGGACTGGCCACCCCTCATAACCTGGTTCCTCTCTAGGTTTCTTCCTAGGTTTTGGCCTTTCTAGGGAGTTTTTCCTACCACTGTGCTTCTACACCTGCATTGCTTGCTGTTTGGGGTTTTAGGCTGGGTTCTGTACAGCACTTTTGAGATATCAGCTGATGTACGAAGGGCTATATAATACATTTGATTTGATTTGAATAACCTCACCACTATTCCACATACTTTGCCCATCTGATCCTACAGAGGCCGGCAGCCTGGGAGAACGGGACACTATTGTTCATCACACCTTGTAACACTTCTGCTGTAATTCATAACCCAAGGAGTTCTCTGCAGCTACCACCAACAAACATCTATTTTCTGTGATTTATGTTCCATTTCTGCGGTACAGTTGATAACCATTGGCTATGAATGCTAAGAAACCAACCCTACTGAAACACATGTTATTCCTATCACTCTCTATTGGCCTCGGCATACTCACAGGGAGCCTCTCAGGATCCCTCGAAACTGGACCCATCTTCTCTACTACTCTCCACTGATAACCACGGCTATGAAATTTGTTAAGAAGCCAACCTTACTGAAGAACATATCACTGGTTATCCGATCCCTCTCTGTTCTGACACAGATTTACTACTTACAGGGATCCTCCCTAAAACACTTTTTTCAAATGGTGCCCTGTTCTAAGAGCAGAACAAGGAACAGATCTTGAGCCGAGTCGTGTGGCACAGATCGCCTGCTCCCCCTCTGGGCGGAACAAAAAAACAATCACAAGTCCACTTTGGGTTTTACCTTCCACAGATTCAACAGTACCAACTTCTTTTCTACCCAACCTGATACCACATATGGATCAGCCAAAAGGCCTGGCTCCAACTTTCTTCATTCTTATCATCTTCATCATCGGGACGAGACTCTTCACCACATCTCGCCTTCCAACTGAAGCACTAGGTTGGATTTGATTGACAGCTGCTTGCGTTCCAATGTTGTTGAAAAGCAGCGCTCTTTCTTTCGCAGCTGGGACATGGTGAACCCTTACCCCATGTTCACTGTTCATACAAGGACGTTAGACAAGTGAAGGATATTAGTTTTCATAAGAGTTGGGCTCAAATTAAGTGGTTTCCTTTCCTCGTTTCCTTGTCTGAGTTGCTTCATCTGAGTCTCCAATCTCACCATCTTCTCCCAATCCTCCATCTCTTCCATCTTCGTCACCCCTGCCTCAGCCTCCTCTCCCCTCTAATCCAGTCCCCCGAGGGGGCTGTGGAGCCCCCAGTACACATAAGTGTTCTCAGAACCAATGTTCTTTGGAGCTTGGTGAGAGCATGGTTGTCCTATGGTTATTTTTGCATAGAACCTTCCCACAACCTTCTGGGAATGGTGCAGGATACCCAGCTAGCACATATATGTTCTGAGAACCATATTTTCTTAGGTCGGAATTTCAGTACTTCAGCAATAACGTTTTATGCAGGTTTCCTCATGTTTCTATTTAACGTCATGTTCTCAGAACATAAGAAACGTTCTATAAAAAACACAAAACACTTAGTAATGTCAAAAACAGTTTACCTAAGCTAGCAGTGTTATTATAAATACTTATTGAAACATTCCTCAAAACATTATATAATATATGTCAAATAACCAATCATTTCTATTCTCAGAAGTTAAAACCTCCAGGAACACTATTTTCAGGGAACCAGAGTAAAATGTTCTCAGAACATCCCTGGACACCAGAGTAAAATGTTCTGCAGAAATCCCTGGAACAGGTAAATGCTCTCAGCTCTGGAACCAGAGTAAAATGTTCTCAGAACATCCTGGAACCAAGAGTAAAATGCTCTCAGAACCTCCCCTGGAACCCAGAAGTAACATGTTCTCAGAACATCCTGGAGCCAGAGTAAAATGGTTCTCAGAACATCCTGAGCCAGAGTAAAATGTTCTCAGAAATCCCTGGAGCCAGAGTAAAATGTTCTCAGAAACCCCTGGAGCCAGAGTAAAATGTTTCTATCAGAACCTCCTGGAGCCAGAGTAAAATGTTCTCAGAACCTCCCTGGAACCAGAAGTAAAATGTTCTCAGAACTCCCTGGAACCAGAGTAAAATGTTCTCAGAACCCTCCCTGGAACCAGAGAGTAAATGTTTCAAGAATCCCGGAACCAGAGTACATGTTCTCAGAACTCCTGGAACCAGAGTAAAATGTTTCTCAACCCCGCTGAACTAAAAATGAACATTCCCAGAAGCGGTCAGGAAACGTTCTGGAACGTTCCCACAACTTCTAAGGAAACAAATGTGCTAGCTGGGCTCTGATCAGTCCTGGAGTGGTCTATCTCCATCCCACCCATTGGGCAGGGTAAAGGGCTAGGGGCTAGTTATTTGGGGCCGAAGAGGAAGGGTGTGTAGGGGTCTGCCTGTCCCTGGGGCTACTGCGTGCAGGACTGGGGAGGGATGTGAAGAGGGTGAGTTGCCCTCTAGCCTTCACTGTGTTTGGGGTTTTATTCTGATTGACTACTTTATTACATTCTAATGTTCACCCTGTACAGACGTTCACTGATGGGGATATTAGGGTTTTTAATGGCTTAAGCTACAATCTTTTAGACCTATCATCATCTTCCACCTGGTAATCAATCTATTATGATTTTAATTGTATTATTAATTATTATTATACAAATAAACGGATGTCATTTATCAACTATTTTTCTTCTTATGAAACACAGAATTGCATTAATTTCAAAGATTTTTACAGAGTTACAGTTCATATAAGGAAATCAGCAATTGGCCCTATTCTATGGATTTACAGGACTGGAAGTTCACATCCAATCCCAATTAAAATGAGATGTACACATCCAATACCCATTAAAATGAGATGTATACAGATGTTCATAGAAAGAATATACACTGTTTCAGAGATGATCGCAGTTTAGAGAGATGATCGTAAGTTTAGAGATGATCGCAGTTTAGGAGGATCGCAGTTTAGAGAGGACACAGTTTAGAGAGGATCGAGTTTAGAGATGATCAAAGTAGAGAGAGACACAGTTTAGAGATGATCGCAGTTAGAGATGATCGCAGTTTAGAAGGAACAGTTTAGAGATGATCGCAGTTAGAGAGAAGATCACCGTTTAGAAGAGGAGTCAGTATAGATTGTGATCCTAGGGTCTTTACACCAGGTGTTGTTAATAATTTTCTCACCTCCTCTCAACCAGGTTTGATCTAGATCAGTAACAGTGAAACATTCAGAGAGACCAGCTGTTCGGACAACTGTGTGTCAAGCTCTCCGGTAGCCAGATGTGTGTAAGACGCTTCCAAAACAGGTCACTTTCAAAGGCGAGGGCAGACGGATTTACCAGGACGTGTACTTTAAGCTGGTGACCAACTGGCAAGTGTCTTTCAATTTCATTTTCACCCTCTCTGTCTGAGTTGTAATACAACATGTTTTTAGAGCAGACAACATAGTCCTGTTCTCGTGAAACACTAAGGTTAATTGATTAAATGACTACAACCGTAGGCGTCAACGTTGTAGCCATGAAATGTTTTGAAAGGCTGGTAATGGCCACATCAACACATTATCCCGAAGAAACCTTAGACCACGTCCAATTTGTCATGGCACCAAACAGATGACAGATGATGAAATTCTATTGCATCCACAACTGCCTTTCCACCTGGACAAAAGGAACACCTACTGTGAGATGCTGTTCATTGAGCTACAGCTCAGCGTTCATAAACACCATAGTGCCCGTCAAAGCTCATCACTAACTAAGGACCACTGGGACTAAGCACCTCCCTCTGGCAACTGGGATCCTGGACTTCCCTGCTGCTGCTCTCCTGTTTATTTATCTATGCATAGTCACTTTAATAACTCTACCTACATGTCATATTCTTCGACCCGTAACTGACCTATCTTTAACCCCTGTATATAGCCTCCACATTTGACTCTGTACCGGTACCCCCTGTTATAGCCTCCACATTGACTCTGTACCGTAACACCCTGTATATGCCTCACATTGACTCTGTAACCGTAACAGCTCCTGTAATATAGCCTCCACATTGACTCTGTACCGGTACCCCTGTATATAGGCCTCCACATTGACTCTGTAACCGTAAACACCGCTGTTATAGCCTCCACATTGACTCTGTACGGTACCCTGTATATAGCCTCCACATTGACTTCTGTACCGGTACCCCTGTATTAGTTCCACATTGACTCTGTCTGTACACCTCCGTTATATAGGCCTCGCACATTGACTCTGTAAACAGTT
>NW_019946962.1:8167-19922 GCF_002910315.2 Salvelinus sp. IW2-2015 | reverse complement strand
ACGCCTCCGGGAGAACAGACGGGTGGTCCAGGAGTACAAGCAGGTGGAGAAACCACTTGCAGGGATCGCGCGAAATTATCCCATCTAATACTCTGATTTGGCTCAAAGGCGGTAGCTACTAAGCGTAGTTGTACTCTGTAGGCAACCGGCCTCTGGTCTGCAGGTATATCTACAACACCATTGTAATTATTTGCACAGAGCAGAGGACAGGAGAGACGATGTAAGTATGCATGGGTAGAGTTTCATTAACTTATACCGTCTGGTGCCTAGTGATTCAGAGCTGTGAGCGCACAGTAGGGAACTAGACTATTTAGGACGGTTAATGTGTGAGAAGATGAGTGATGGTGAGAAAGAGAGAAAAATTGTTGGTGTTCTTTGAAAGAGTGCCCGACAATGGGTGGAAACTGATAGATAAACAATTTTGGAGTTAGTGTCCATTGGAGGAGCCTCTTTCCTTAGTCGCAGGGTGATTCAAACTCCTAATGTACGGGTCCGGGGAGCCTGCTGTGTTATCCTGTTCACCTCAAAATTAAATTGCACCTACGTGAGTTTCCCAGGTCTAATCATATTAGGGGATGAGGGGGGAGTCGGTGGAAGAGGAGGGAGAGGAAGAGGGGGGGGGGGATGGGGGGGAGGGGAAGAGCGCACTGGTCATTATCAACGTGTTATGTATCACATTGATCAAAGAATGTAATAATATGTTGAAACAATGATTCACAGTCAGTGTGCCCAGGTGGTGGTCGGTCCAGAATTTGATTTTGAGCCCTTCAGTGGTTGGTGTTCAGGGGAGGTTTATGGGCGTCTAGTGAGTTGGCTTAGATAACTGCGTATTATCCATACAACATTCTTCTAAATCCCAGTATCGCTAATATGGTATAACCATCACAATCTTTATCATAATCTTAGCACTCATATAATATCCACTATCTATAGCACCCTACGCCCATTAAAACCTCTATTCCACTAATCTAACCCTCTACGCCACGTTCACAACCTCATGATTCCACTATCTAACCTACGCCCGTTAAAACCTAACTATTTCCACATATCTAACCTACGCCATTAAAACTCTCTTATTCCAACTATCTAACCCTTACGGTATTAAACCTCTATTCCACTATCTAACCTACGGCCCTTTAATACCGCTATTCCACTATCTAACCCTACGCCCATTAAACCATCTTATTCTCACTATCTACCTACGCCCAGTTAACTCATAATTCCACCTATCACTCCCTACGCCCTTAAAACTCTATTATTACCACTATCTAATCCTAAGCCACATATAAGAACCCTCCATATTCCACTATCTAAACCCTACGCCCGTTAAAAACCTCTATCCTATCATTCCATAACTCTTATTCACTATCTGCCTAGGTTAAAACCTCTATCACTTCTACCCCTGCCATTAAACTCTGATACCCTTTAACAGCCCGTTAAAAACCTTACTTTATCTCCACTATTCTAACCTACGCCCCAGTTAAAACCTCTTTCCACTATCATACACCCCTTACACAGTCCGCTTAAAACCTCTTGTCCACTGTATCTAACCCTAAACGCCGTTAAAACCTCTAATTCCAACAATATCCTAACCCCTACCGAATCCCCATTATACCATTTCCACTATCTACGTGACCCATTAAACTCTATACACTATCTAACCCTACGCCCATTAAACCTCTATATTCCAAACTATCTAACCCTAACGCTCATTATTAAAACCTGCTATCATTCTCCTAATCAAGCCTTATTTATACTACGCCCTCTATAAATAGCCATCATATCCTCATGTTCACATCTAGCCAACTATCATGGCTCTCCTATCCCCACTTAAATTATGTTATCTCTAACCCTACGCCCATTAAAACCATCTATTCTCAGACTATACCCTAACGCCCATTATCCTTATTCCACTATCTGATCCTAGCCCCAATACAACTCACCACTATCCACTACATGACCCTATCTGATTCTAGAACCATTATAACAACTACTGATGATTATTATTATTTGACCTGTGCGGTCCTTTATAGAACATTTGAACACTCATGGCCATGTTCGTGTTATAATCTCCACACCGGCACATGCCAGAAAGGACTGGCCCACCCTCATAACCTGGTTCCTCTCTAGGTTTCTTCCTAGGTTGGCTTTCTAGGAGTTTTCCTAGCCACTGTGCTTCTACACCCTGCATTGCTTGCTGTTTAGGGGGTCTTAGGCTGAGTTCTGTACAGCACTTTGAGATATCAGCTGATGTACGAAGGGCATATATAAATACATTTGATTTGATTTGATAACCTCACCACTATTCCACTTACTTTTGCCCAATCTGATCCTTACGCCAGGCCGGCAGCCTGGGAGACGGGACACTATGTTCATCACACCTTGTAACACTTCTGCTGTAAAATCTCATAACCCAAGGAGTTCTCTGCAGTTACCCACCAACAAACATCTATTTTCTGTGATTTATGTTCCATTTCTGCGGTACAGTTGATAACCATTGGCTATGAATGCTAAGAAACCAACCCTACTGAAACACATGTTATTCCTATCACTCTCTCTCTATTGGCCTCGGCATACTCACAGGGAGCCTCTCAGGATCCCTCGAAACTGGACCCATCTTCCTCTACTACTCTCTCCACTGATAACCACGGCTATGAATGTTAAGAAGCCAACCTTACTGAAGAACATATCACTGGTTATCCGATCCCTCTCTGTTCTGACACAGATTTACTACTTACAGGGATCCCCCAAAAAATCACTTTTTTCAATGGTGCCCTGTTCCTAAGAGCAGYACAAGGAACAGATCTTGAGCCGAGTCGTGTGGCACAGATCGCCTGCTCCCCCCTCTGGGCGGAACAAAAAAAACAATCACAAGTCCACTTTGGGTTTTACCTTCCACAGATTCAACAGTACCAACTTCTTTTCTACCCAACCTGATACCACATATGGATCAGCCAAAAGGCCTGGCTCCACTTTCTTCATCATCTTCATCATCTTCATCATCGGGACGAGACTCTTCACCACATCTCGCCCTTCCAACTGAAGCACTAGGTTGGATTTGATTGACAGCTGCTTGCGTTCCAATGTTGTTGAAAAGCAGCGCTCTTTCCTTTCGCAGCTGGGACCATGGTGAACCCTTACCCCATGTTCACTGTTCATCAAGGACGTTAGACAAGTGAAGGATATTAGTTTTCATAAGAGTTGGGCTCAAATTAAGTGGTTTCCTTTCCTCGTTTCCTTGTCTGAGTTGCTTCATCTGATCTCCATCTCATCCTCTTCTCCCAATCCTCCATCTCTTCCATCTGTCACCCCTGCCTCAGCCTCCTCCCTCCCTCTATCCAGTCCCCCCGAGGGGCTGTGGAGCCCCCAGCTAACACATAATGTTCTCAGAACCATATGTTTCTTTGGAGCTTGGTGAGAGCATGGTTGTCCTATGGTTATTTTTGCATAGAACCTTCCCACAACCTTCTGGGAATGGTGCAGGATACCCAGCTAGCACATAATGTTCTGAGAACCATATTTTTCTTAGGTCGGAATTTCAGTACTTCAGCATAACGTTTTATGCAGGTTTCCTCATGTTTCTATTTAACGTCATGTTCTCAGAACATTAAGAAAACGTTCTATAAAAAACACAAAACATTAGTAATGTTCAAAACAGTTAACCTAAGCTAGCAGTGTTATTAAAATACTTATTGAAACATTCTCAAAACATTATATAATTATGTCAAATAACCAATCATTTCTATTCTCAGAAGTTAAAACCTCCCAGGAAACCTTTTCAGGGAACCAGAGTAAAATGCTCTCAGAACCTCCCTGGAACCAGAGTAAATGCTCTCAGCCTCCCTGGAACCAGAGTAAAATGTTCTCAGAACATCCTGGAACCAAGAGTAAAATGCTCTCAGAACCTCCCCTGGAACCCAGAGGTAAATGTTCTCAGAACTCCTGGAGCCAGAGTAAATGTCTCAGAACATCCTGGAGCCAGAGTAAAATGTTCTCAGAAATCCCTGGAGCCACGAGTAAAATGTTCTCAGAAACCCCCTGGAGCCAGAGTAAAATGTTCTTCAGAACCCCTGGAGCCGAGTAAAATGTTCTCACGAACCTCCCTGGAACAGAGTAAAATGTTCTCAGAACCTCCCTGGAACCAGAGTAAAATGTTCTCAGAACTCCTGGAACCAGATAGTAAATGTTTTCAAGACCTCCCGGAACCAGAGTACAATGTTCTCAGAACCTCCTGGAACCAGAGTAAAATGTTTCTCAGAACCTCCGCTGGAACCTAAAAATGAACATTCCCAGAACGGTCAGGAAACGTTCTGGGAACGTTCCCACAACTTCTAAGGAAACAAATGTGCTAGCTGGGCTCTGATCAGTCCTGGAGTGGTCTATCTCCATCCCCCCATTGGGCAGGGTAAAGGGCTATGGGGGCTAGTTATTTGGGAGGCCAGAGGAAGGGTGTGTAGGGGTCTGCCTGTCCCTGGGGCTATGGCTGCAAGGACTGGGGAGGGATGTGAAGGGGTGAGTTGCCCTCTAGCCTTCACTGTGTTTGGGGTTTTATTCTGATTGACTACATTATTACATTCTAATGTTCACCCTGTACAGACCGTTCACTGATGGGGATATTAGGGTTTTTAATGGCTTAAGCTACAATCTTTAGACCTATCATCATCTTCCACCTGGTAATCAATCATTATGATTTTAATTGTATTATTATTATTATTATACAAATAAACAGGATGTCATTATCAATATGTTTTCTTCTTATGAAACACAGAATTGCATAATTTCAAAGATTTTTACAGAGTTACAGTTCATATAAGGAAATCAGCCAATTGGGCCCTATTCTATGGATTTCACAGGACTGGGAATGTTCACATCCAATCCCATTAAAATGAGATGTACACATCCAATCCCATTAAAATGAGATGTATACAGATGTTCATAGAAAGAATATACACTGTTAGAGATGATCGCAGTTTAGAGATGATCGCAGTTTAGAGATGATCGCAGTTTAGAGAGGATCGCAGTTTAGAGAGGACACAGTTTAGAGAGGATCGCAGTTTAGAGATGATCAAAGTTAGAGAGGACACAGTTTAGAGATGATCGCAGTTAGAGATGATCGCAGTTTAGAGAGGACACAGTTTAGAGATGATCGCAGTTAGAGAGAACACCGTTTAGAGAGGATCACAGTTAGATGATCCTAGGGTCTTTACACCAGGTGTTGTTAATATTTTCTCACCCTCCTCAACCCAGTTTGATCTAGATCAAGTAACACTGAAACATTCATGAGAGCACCAGCTGTTCCGGACAACTGTGTAATCAAGCTCTCCGTAGCCGATGTGTGTAAGACCTTCAAACAGGTCACCTTTCACAAGGCCGCAGGGCCAGACGGATTACCAGGACGTGTACTTTAAGCATGCGCTGACCAACTGGCAAGTGTCTTCAATTACATTTTCACCCTCTCCCTGTCTGAGTCTGTAATACCAACATGTTTCAAGCAGACKACCATAGTCCCTGTTCCCGTGAACACTAAGGTAACCTGATTAAATGACTACCAACCCGTAGCACTCACGTCTGTAGCCATGAAATGCTTTGAAAGGCTGGTKATGGCTCACATCAACACCATTATCCCAGAAACCTTAGACCCACTCCAATTTGCATACCACCCAAACAGATCGACAGATGATGCAATCTCTATTGCACTCCACACTGCCCTTTCCCACCTGGACAAAAGGAACACCTATGTGAGAATGCTGTTCATTGACTACAGCTCAGCGTTCAACACCATAGTGCCCTCAAAGCTCATCACTAAGCTAAGGACCCTGGGACTAAACACCTCCCTCTGCAACTGGATCCTGGACTTCCTGCTGCTGCTCTCTGTTATTATCTATGCATAGTCACTTTAATAACTCTACCTACATGTACATATTACCTCGACACCGGTACCCCCTGTATATAGCCTCCACATTGACTCTGTACCGGTACCCCCTGTATATAGCCTCCACATTGACTCTGTACCGTAACACCCTGTATATAGCCTCCACATTGACTCTGTACCGTAACACCTGTATATAGCCTCCACATTGACTCTGTACCGGTACCCCTGTATATAGCCTCCACATTGACTCTGTACCGTAACACCCTTGTAATAGCCTCCACATTGACTCTGTACCGGTACCCCTGTATATAGCCCACATTGACTCTGTACGGTCCCCTGTATATAGTCTCCACATTGACTCTGTACCGTAACACCCGTATATAGCCTCCACATTGACTCTGTACGTAACACCTGTATATAGCCTCCACATTGACTCTGTACCGTAACACCCTGTATATAGCCTCCACATTGACTCTGTACTGGTACCCCCTTTATAGCCTCCACATTGACTCTGTACCGGTACCCCTGTATATAGCCTCCACATTGACTCTGTACCTGCACCCCTGTATATAGCCTCCACATTGACTCTGTACGGTACCCCTGTATATAGCCCACATTGACTCTGTACCGGTACCCCCTGTATATAGCCTCCACATTGACTCTGTACCGTAACAACCCTGTATATAGCCTCCACATTGACTCTGTACCGTAATACCCTGTATATAGCCTAGTTATTGTTATTTACTGCTGCTTTTATTTTTACTTTTATTTGTTACTTTTTTTCTAGGTATTTTCTTCAAACTGCATGTTTGTTAAGGCTTGTAAGTCAGCATTTCACTGTAAGGTCTGACTACACCTGTTGTATTCAGCATTCACTTAAGGTCTACTACAGCTGTTGTATTCAGCATTTCACTGTAAGGTCTACTACACTGTGTATTCAGCATTTCACTGTAAGGTCTACTACACTTGTTTATTCAGCATTTCACTGTAGTCGATACTACACCTTTGATTCAGCATTTCACTGTGAGGTCTACTACACCTGTTGTATTCAGCATTTCACTGTGAGGTCTACTACACCTGTTGTATTCAGCATTTCACTGTAAGGTCTACTACACCTGTGATTCAGAGTTCACTGTAAGGTCTATCTAACCTGTTGTATTCAGCATTTCACTGTAAGGTCTATCTATACCTGTTGTATTCAGCATTTCACTTTAAGGTCTACTACACCTGTTGTATTCAGCATTTCACTGTAGGTCTACTACACCTGTTGTATTCAGCATTTCACTGTAAGGTCTACTACACCTGTTGTATTTCAGCATTTCACTGTAAGGTCTACTACACCTGTTGTATTCAGCATTTCACTGTAAGGTCTACTACACCTGTTGTATTCAGCATTTCACTGTAAGGTCTACTACACCTGTTGTATTCAGCATTTCACTGTAAGGTCTACTACACCTGTGTATCAGCATTTCACTGTAAAGGTCTATCTATACCGTTGTATTCAGCATTCACTGTAAGGTCTACTACACCTGTTGTATTCAGCATTTCACTGTAAGGTCTACTACACCTGTTGTATTCAGCATTTCACTGTAAGGTCTATCTATACTTGTTGTATTCAGCATTCACGAAGGCTATCTATACTTGTTGTATTCAGCATTTCATGAAGGTCTACTACACCTGTTGTATTCAGCATTTCACTGTAAGGTCTACTACACCTGTTGTATTCAGCATTCACTGTAAGTCTACTACACTGTTGTATTCAGCATTTCACTGTAAGGTCTACTACACCTGTTATTCAGCATTTCACTGTAAGTCTACTACACCTGTTGTATTCAGCATTTCACTGTAAGGTTACTACACCTGTGTATTCAGCATTTCACTGTAAGGTCTACCTACACTGTGTATTCAGCCATTTACTGTAAGGTCTACCTACACCTGTTGTATTCAGCATTTCACTGTAGGTCTATAACCGTTGTATTCAGCATTTCACTGTGAGGTCTACTACACCTGTGAACTGATTTGACTTGATTGATTTAATAAAGCCCCTTTATTAAACCAGTTTGATCGAGTTCTATTAAGGCACCCTTTAGCTAAACCAGTTTGATCGAGTTCTATTAAAGGCACCCTTTAGCTAAACCAGTTTGATCGAGTTCTATTAAAGACACCTTTAGCTAAACCAGTTTGATCTAGTTCTATTAAGACACCCTTTAGTTAAACCAGTTTGATCGAGTTCTATTAAAGGCACCCTTTATAGCTAAACCAGTTTGATCGAGTTCTATTAAAGCACCCTTTAGCTAAACCAGTTTGATCGAGTTCTATTAAAGCACCCTTTAGCTAAACCAGTTTGATCGAGTTCTATTAAAGGCACCCTTTAGCTAAACCAGTTTGATCGAGTTCTATTAAAGGCACCCTTTAGCTAAAACAGTTTGATCGAGTTCTATTAAAGGCACCTTTAGCTAAACCAGTTTGATCAGTTCATTAAAGCACCTTTAGCAAACAGTTTGATCGAGTTCTATTAAAGACACCCTTAGCTAAACCAGTTTGATCTAGTTCTATTAAAGACACCCTTTAGTAAACCAGTTTGATCGATGTCTATTAAAGGCACCCTTTAGCTAAACCAGTTTGATCGAGTTCTATTAAAGCACCCTTTAGCTAAACCAGGTTGATCGAGTTCTATTAAAGCACCCTTTAGCTAAACCAGTTTGATCGATTCTATTAAAGGCACCCTTTAGCTTAAACCAGTTTGAATCGAGTTCTATTAAAGCACCCTTTAGCTAAACCAGTTTGATCTAGTTCTATTAAAGGCACCCTTTTAGCTAAACCAGTTTGATCTAGTTCTATTAAAGACACCCTTTAGCTAAACAGTTTGATCTAGCTCTATTAAAGGCCCCTTTACTAAACCAGTAAAAAAAGTATCCTTTTCCAAAAATCATTCAATTTATTCATAAGTCATCTTTTTTTTCAAACTATTTTGTTTCTTTAGTTCCTTACCGCGTTTTAATGGCGAGAGATCTCACATTGAATTTAAATCATTCCCAGTTACTCCGTGCTTTGGTTCTATATTATTGGAAAACGAGTCCCGACTTCAGCTCTTGATGCTCTCAGAGTGGATCATTTAGGATTTAATTATTACGTTTCCAGTATCCTCGAATGCTACTGATTTATCAGAGTTTTCTAACTTGAATATAATTTTATGACCGTCATACTGTAAACGGGGGGCGGGAATAAGAAACAAATACTTTCTGGGTCTGATCTCAGTTGTTGTTAAAGTATTGATCACTGTCAGTTTGTATTAAAGTATTGATCACTCACTCAGTTGTATTAAATATCGATCACTGTCAGTTGTTATTAAAGTATTAAAGTATCGATCACTGTCAGTTTGTAAAGATTAAAGTATTGATCACTGTCAGTTTGTATTAAAGTATTAAGTATCGATCACTGTCAGTTTGTATTAAAGTATCGATCACTGTCAGTTGTATTAAAGTAGATCACTGTCAGTTTGTATTAAAGTATTAAAGTATTGATCACTGTCATGTTTGTATTAAAGTATTGATCACTGTCAGTTGTATTAAAGTATTTGATCACTGTCAGTTTGTATTAAGATTAAAGTATTGATCACTGTCAGTTTGTGTAAAGTATCGTCACTGTCAGTTTGTATTAAAGTATATATTGATCACTGTCCGTTGTATTAAAGTATCGATCACTGTCAGTTTGTTTAAAGTATCGATCACTGTCAGTTTTATTAAAAGTATTAAAGTATTGATCACTGTCCGTTTGTATTAAAGTATGATCACTGTCAGTTTGATTAAAAGTATTAAAGTATTGATCACTGTCAGTTCTGTATAAAGATCATCACTGTCAGTTTGTGTTAAAAGTATCGATCACTGTCAGTTTGTATTAAAGGATTAATATGATCACTGTCAGTTTGTATTAAAGTATTAAAGTATTGATCACTGTCATTTGTATTAAAGTATCGATCACTGTCAGTTTGTGTTAAAGTATCGATCACTGTCAGTTTGTATTAAAGTATCGATCACTGTAGTGATGTCACTATTCTGAAATCGCTGAGCTTTTTAAAAAGAGTTAAAGAGTTATCAGGTGTTTTATTGAAGTCTCCAGCTAATATAAGCCACTCGTTTTGTTTACTTGTTTTGCAGCTCAGTAAGTTTATCAGCAAGATCTGAAAATAAAATCTTGTTTGAGGTTTTTGAAAATTGTACCCATACACATTGCATACAACAAAACCAGCATTATCTAGTTTGGAAATCAATTTAACACACCTCCCATCTTTGGAAGCGCAAGATCACGATCTACATTCTGATTTATTGATCAACTTCAGAACCTATCCTACGTCACGTTCTACAGTCAACATTCCACCAATGAGAAGACCTGATTTGACACGGGAGGGAGCGGTGCGCCCTTCAGTGTATTCAACAGCGATGGAAGTTTTTTATTATTAAACTTCCGTATAAACGTAACCGGTTCGGTTTAATCGCCGTTCGTTCGTTTTTACTTTGTCTCGTTTTTATCGTGTTTTTAACCATGATTTGGTTCGGTAGAGTTGCCAAACTTCACTACGGAGTTCTCCGCTGTTCGCTCTCCTCTGTCTCTGGCAAAAGTTCCAGCGCGATTCAAGTTCCCTACTTGGTGAGTTCTTATCAAAAGGTTTATATCTTGCATGTTATACATGAATGCATAGGGAATTATGCACTTTGTATATGTTATTGTTGTACAGTAGACCTAGTATACATAACCAAAGCTGTCTCTCTTTCTCCAATCCCCATTTCCGCAGTCTTTGGAGAATCAGCTCGAATTAAATGTTATCCCCACACCGTATACACAGAGTCAGCCCTGAACAAAGAGAACCAGAGCATGGGGGTTAAAAACCTGTTTTAAAATGTGTTTCCGTTTGTCTCAGAAGGTCAGACACTCCCTTCTCTCTCTCTTATTGATGACAGCGAGAAC
Organism: Salvelinus sp. IW2-2015; assembly: GCF_002910315.2. Lineage (NCBI taxonomy): Eukaryota > Metazoa > Chordata > Actinopteri > Salmoniformes > Salmonidae > Salvelinus > Salvelinus sp. IW2-2015. Next base: position 9,085 of record NW_019946962.1, on the reverse strand, counting down.
GCGCGCCAAGTGTGCACAGTGAGGCGTGGGCGTGTAACACTTCCATTTGTATGGACGTGGAGCAGTGTTGGTAAATCACTGACAAAATGGAGTCAAAACTGGCACGAAAATAATTAGCTTCAGCTCAAGAGGAAACACGATATATTTGACTGCTTTCAGGAAGCTGATAGTGGCGACACCCATAAACAATGCCAGGAGACGGACGGTTAGTTCTGTTAGGGCAGGGTTGCGGTTAGCCGGTAATAGCAGACTTTTGGACATTTAAAAAACATTGAAAAGCAGTGTCCTTTGTCCAGGTGAAAATGTTTATTCCATTGTGAACTCGTGCTTTTTAACCTATTCAGTGATGGAAATACATTTGACCAGTCGTGCTTGTCGTTCTCTGGGTTAATGTGCATAATTTAGTGGAATTAAATTGGCACGAATTCCTTATGTATCATAGTTATCAAACAGCATAGAGACACACAGCATAGAGACACACAGCACGGAGACACACAGCATAGAGACACACAGCATAGAGACACACAGCCTTGGAGAGGAACATCTGTCAGACACACAGCATAGAGACACACAGCATAGAGACACACAGCACAGATAGAGACAGCACAGCATAGACGAACACACAGCCTTGGTGAGGAACATCTGTCAGACACACAGCTAGAGACACACAGCAATAGAGACACACAGCCTGGTGAGGAACATCTGTCAGACACACAGCATAGAGACACACAGCCTTGGTGAGGAACATCTGTCAGATTGTGTTTAATTATTATTATTAATTTTTTTACCATGATTTAAAGATGGCTACTGTTTTTATTTCTAACTGGTAATTGAAGCTTCCCAGCTTCATCTGTGCGTCACCCACCACTTTGCAATGGTCTGGAGGCAGTAGGCATTTTGAAAACATATAGCTTACTT
>NW_019946962.1:0-6170 GCF_002910315.2 Salvelinus sp. IW2-2015 | reverse complement strand
CAGAAACCTCCTCACTGCGGATCAGAAACCTCCTCACTGCAGATCAGAAACCTTTTCACAGATTTTAGTTCTTCTTGAAATGTGTAGCATAAGCCTTTTCCCCTCCTAGTTCTGTGATGTCATTTACTCCCAACAGGAAGTAGTAACTGCTTCATGTTCATTCTCGTTTAATAATGTCTAAATACAAGCCTAAGTCGATATCCAATATTTACCTTGCAAAAAAAAAACACGATACCGATAACCGATATTTAACATTTTAGTGGCATTTTAAGCATTCTAGTACAGTTAAATAGTTAACTCACACATGTACGCAGCGGTCTAAGGTATTGCATCTCAGTGCAAGAGGCGTCACTACAGTCCCTGGTTCGAATCCAGGCTGTATCACATCCGGCCGTGATTGGGAGTCCCATAGGGCGGCGCACAATTCGCCCAGCGCCGTCCGGGTTTGTCCGGGGTAGGCCGTCATTGAAAATAAGAATTTGTTCTTAACTGACTTGCCTAGTTAAATAAAGGTTACACACACACACACACTGACCCCAAAATTTGTTTGTTGGCATTTACGTAGGTCCCCATTACCAGTTAAATATAATCAAAACCTTTTTCTTTCACTTACTTGCTGCGATATTTCGTTGTTCAGTCGTTTCATTTTCAACCAGGATTTCTATGGAACGCCGTTTGGGTCTTTGCATGTCAAAAAAGATACACGTCAAATAACACTATTTGACCAATCAGGATCTGAATATGACTGTCATGTACCTACGTTATATAGGTATGCACGTCAGCTTTGACATCGGTTTTAAACATCGGCGTTAAACTAAACATCGGGCCGATACCGATGTTGGCATTTATAGCTAATATCGGCATTTCACGATATGTTCACCAATTTAATTTAAAAATGTATTTTACCTTTATTTACCTAGGCAAGTCAGTTAAGAACAAATTCTTATTTACAATAACGGCCTAGGAACAGTSGGTTAACTGCCTTGTTCAAGGTCAGAACGACAGAACGATATATCGTGCATCCCTAGTCCAAGGCTCTTCTATCACCTTTCAGAAGTTAAGAGACTGATCTTTCAATTCTCACTAGTTTTTACATATTGATTGGGCCCCTGACAGGTTTCTCCCTCATCCCTGCTGATGATGTCATGATGAATTATGTAACACCCCCCCCTGCAGTGTCATTCACCTGTCCAGTTAATTTCCTATTTGAAATCACAGTAGAATAACACCAATATAACACGCCACTGTTACAGAATAACATCAATATAACACGCCACTGTTACAGAATAACATCAATATAACACGCCACTGTTACAGAATAACACCAATATAACACGCCACTGTTACAGAATAACATCAATATAACACGCCTCTGTTACAGAATAACATCAATATAACACGCCACTGTTACAGAATAACATAACATCAATATAAACACGCCACGTTGTTACAGAAATAACATGGCAATATAACACGCCACTGTTACAGGAATAACATCAATAATAACACGCCACTGTTACAGAATAACATCAATATAAACACGCCACTGTTACAGAATAACATCAATATAAACACGCCACTGTTACAGAATAACCAATATAACACGCCACTGTTACAGATAAATCATATAAACACGCTCTGTTACAGAAATAACACGCCAACTGTACAGAATAACATGATTATAAGGGTCATGTCTTGATATGTAGACAAACTACATATTCCCAACAGTCCCTCTGTTTTCTCTGTCCCGACCCAGGTTCTAAAGAGACCGGAAGTATTTCGTGAAATTCGGGAAGGTCCATAAGTTGTCATCAACAACAGCACCTCGTACGCCGGCTCACAGGTAATGAGGGGCGGGAACTTCTGTGGGAGAGGATGATTGACAGTAATGTTGTAAGTTTTAAATTGATGGGATTGGTTGGTTGGTTGGAGTGCATTAGTAATGTATTACTAACACAACATACAGCCGGAACACCAATACAATGGCAATACATAAACAGATTGATTGATTGACACATTGATTGTCTTGGTCTTGTCCCAAAGGGTCCCAGTGCCAGCGCCTATGTCACTTACATCCGGTCAGAAGACGCCCTCAGAGCAATACAGTGTGTTAACAACTAGTAGTAGCGGCAGAACACTGAAGTAAGAAACAATGGGATGTACATCCTAGTCTGTGCAGAACACTGAAGGTAAGCTTGGAGAAATTAAACAACGGAGATACATCCTAGTCTGCACAGGACAAGAATTAAGCAATCTCTGTATCAGATTAACATTTGAAATAAATGTCAGCTTCTCTGATGTGAATTTCTACACCTTTCACATAGGATTTTACTGTATGTTGGCTGTAAAAACAATTGGGCGATGTTTATAATCTCCTTTTCAAACAAGCCCAGTTTTTACCTCTTTCTTGTCGCGGTGTTCATCTTTTATATAGCCATTGCTTAGCCGGCAAGGAGAAAGAGACGTTGAACTTTGACCCTGTTGTTGGGATCGTTGTCACGGTAACCTAAATTCTAATTTAAATTTCTTCACATTCTCAGCAGTCCGTTAGCAGCTCGCCYTAAATCATTACCTTGTAATGCGATCATTTTTCTGTTATGGTGAATAAAACGTTTTGTCAGATATGTTCTGGTAATTATATGAGCTATTATATGAGCTGGCTAGCCAGCTGGATAGCTAGCTAACAAGCTAACCAAAAATATTGTCTACAAAAGTTGATTTTAGTTGCCATATCCTGAATAAATTTTTTAACACATTTTTATTTGGGTGCGAAAAAAGAGCTTGTAGCATTGTTGGTTGGACCAGACTGGTGAGACGTCGTCCAGACTGGTTGGACCAGACTGGTGAGATGTCGTCCAGACTGGTTGGGCCAGACTGGTGAGACGTCGCCCGGGCTGGTTGGACCAGACTGGTGAGACGTCGCCCAGACTGGTTGGGCCAGACTGGTGAGACGTCGCCCAGACTGGTTGGGCCAGACTGGTGAGACGTCGCCCGGGCTGGTTGGACCAGACTGGTGAGACGTCGTCCAGACTGGTTGGGCCGGGCTGGTGGTGTTTATACTTTTTCATAATGACAAGTTTGATGTCAGACAACAACAATAGAATGTCCATGATTGAATGCATGCCAAAGCAGGTAAGATGAGAGGTTTATACTGAGGCGTTAGCAGGACTCTTAAACATATTACTGTAGTCATGACTACCTCGGTTAGTGTAAATAAAAGTACAGGCTTTGTTACTGGCAATACCTTTGCGATATAAAGATAAGTACTTTAAAAAAAAATTGGTGGCATGGTAAAGTTTGGCGACTTTTCATCTTGGTTTGAAAGGGGTTTAACTTTCTTTTTCTTGACTAAATGAAGGCGTTTCCCTTTTCTACTTGTTCAATAAAGCTGTCTTGGGGAATTATTGCGAAGCTTTTAGTACACGTGGATATGTCGTGCATAGTTTGACCTAACGAACTGTTGTTGAAAGGCTTCTATAGGGACATCGAAATACTGGCAGCTAACGACTGTCGTTGTGTTTCTACAGGCTTCTTAGGAACTACGAAATACTGCAGCTAACGACTGTCGTGTGTTCTACAGGCTTCTTTAGGGACTACGAAATACTGCAGCTAACGAACTGTCGTTGTGTTTAACAGGCTTCTTTAGGGACTACGAATACTGCAGCTAACGAACTGTCGTTGTGTTCTACAGGCTTCTTTAGGGAACTACGAAATACTGCAGCTAACGACTGTCGTTGTTCTACAGGCTTCTTTAGGGACTACGAAAATACTGCAGCTAACGACTGTCGTTGTGTTCTACAGGCTTCTTTAGGGACTACGAAATACTGCAGCTAACGAACTGTCGTTGTGTTCTACAGGCTTCTTTAGGGACTACGAAATACTGCAGCTAACGAACTGTCGTTGTGTTCTACAGGCTTCTTTAGGGACTACGAAATACTGCAGCTAACGAGCTGTCGTTGTGTTCTACAGGCTTTTAGGGACGACGAAATACTGCAGCTAACGAACTGTCGTTGTGTTCTACAGGCTTCTTAGGGACTACGAAATACTGCAGCTAACGACTGTCGTTGTGTTCTACAGCCTTCTTTAGGGACTACGAAATACTGCAGCTAACGACTGTCGTTGTGTTCTACAGGCTTCTTTAGGGACATACGAAAATACTGCAGCTAACGACTGTCGTTGTGTTCTACAGGCTTCTTTAGGGACACGAAATACTGCAGCTAACGAACTGTCGTTGTGTTCTACAGGCTTCTTTAGGGACCTACAAATACTGCAGCTAAACGAACTGTCGTTGTGTTCTACAGCTTCTTTAGGGACTACGAAATACTGCAGCTAACGACCTGTCGTTGTGTTCTACAGGCTCTCTTAGGGACACGAAATACTGCAGCTAACGAACTGTCGTTGTGTTCTACAGGCTTCTTTAGGGACTACGAATACTGCACTAAACCAACTGTCGTTGTGTTCTACAGCCTTCTTTAGGGACTACGAAATACTGCAGCTAACGAATATCGTTGTGTTCTACAGGCTTCTTTAGGGACTACGAATACTGCAGCTAACGAACTGTCGTTGTGTTCTAAAGGCTTCTTTAGGGACTACGAAATACTGCAGCTAAGAACTGAGTCGTTCGTGTTCTACAGGCTTCTCTAGGGACGACGAAATACTGCAGCTAACGAACTGTCGTTGTGTTCTACAGCCTTCTTAGGGACTACGAAATACTGCAGCTAACGGCTGTCGTTGTGTTCTACAGCTTTAGGGACTACGAATACTGCAGCTAACGAACTGTCGTTGTGTTTCTACAGCTTTAGTGGACGACGAAATACTGCAGACTAACGAAACTGTCGTTGTGTTCTCAGGCTTTAGGGACTAACGAATTCTGCAGCTAACGAACTGTCGTTGTGGTTCTACAGGGCTTCTTAGGGACTACGAATATGCAAGCTAACGAACTGTCAGTTGTGTTTACAGGCTTTAGGACATAGAAATACCTGCAGCTAACGATACTGTCGTTGTGTATTCTACAGGCTTAGGGACACGAAAATAACTGCAGCTAAACGAACGTCGTTGTGTTCTACAGGCTTCTTTAGGGCTAACGAAATACTGCAGCTAACGAACTGTCGATTGGTGTCGTTACAGGTTTCTTTAGGAATCTACGAAATACTGCAGCTAACGACACTAGTCGTTGTGTTCTAGAGGCTTCTTTTACGGGACAATCGAAATACTGCAGTACGGCTGTTGTTGTGTTCTTACAGGCTTCTTTAGGGACGACGAAAATACTGCAGCTAACGAACTGCGTTGTGTTCTACGGCCTTCTTTAGGGACTACGAAATATCTGCAGCTAACGATGCCTGTCGTTGTGTTCTTACAGAGCTTCTTTGAGACTACGAAATATCTGCAAGCTAACCTGAACTGTCGTTGTTTGTTTCAACAGGCTCTTTAGGACGACGAAAATAGCTGGCAGCTACTTTTGAAGAGCATGGGGTGTCCCAACCTGACTGGCATTGTATCTACACGAGACTGGGCGATGATGAACAGCCACCTTCACTAAAAGAGGGAGATGCAGGTTAAGAGCGACCAAATTCAATACTTAGTTAAGGCTACTTTCTCAGTTCATCTTTCCTTCTGATCCTCACATGCTATCTCCTAACTCCTTCCTAAATACAAATTGTAGAGGTCTGATGGGAGGGACCTGGACCCTCTCCTCCAATAGGCTTGAGAAGGAGATGAAGTAGATGCGGATGCGGGTCCTAGATTGTAGTAGTGTAGGACTACACGGAGGTTTTCATTTCCTTTAACTTGGTCCTTTGTGTGCTTCCTAGTGTTGTTCGTCAGGTCAGGGAACTCAAGAGTATGAGCAGAGGCATGTTTACAGGATCTGTACCAGAACGCCCACGTCCACTGCCAGACTCAGGAGGGGAGATCGACCAGGTAAGCTCGAAAAATAACCGCATCTGTTTCAGAGAGGGCGTTTGAGCTCTAAACCCAGCTGTTACAGAGGTAGGTAGGGTCTTAGCTTACGAGACGTAGAGCTTAGACCACGTTACAGGGCTAGACTCAACTGTGTTTACAGAGGTAGGGCTAAGAGCTCTAGACCCAAGCTGTTTACCAGAGGAAGGGGCGTAGAGCTCTGAACACCTGCTGTTTACAGAGGTAAGGGTAAAGCCAAACCCAGCTGTTTA
>NW_019946961.1:46673-55936 GCF_002910315.2 Salvelinus sp. IW2-2015 | reverse complement strand
CATGTTCTTGGCTACTCTGGCCAGGGGCTACTACAGAGCCAGAAACAAGGGCAACAAGGGCAAGCCTGACAAGCCTGAATGAGGGGCCAAAAATAACCTGTTGACAGGTGTGGCCAGTATCGAGGCACACACATACTGCTTTTCTATGATGAAAGAGAGAAAATGATACTCTTACTGTAACTTGTATGGTGCTTTAAAGATGTTGTCTTCTCAACTTATCTGCTGTTTTTTCTTTAAATGACTTGATTGCTACAGTAGTTGGTGTTGTGTGTTTTATTTTTGTGATGGAGTTGGAACTATAGGTTCAGAATTCCTCAAGATGATGTGATGAGCACCAATTCTCAGACATTACAACTGGTACACCCATTAAAGGGATACTGCAGAGCTCTGGCAATGATGTTGTTTTCTACTTACCCAGAGTCAGATGTGTTTCTATGTGCGATCTCTGCACTAGTTAGAATTGGCACACGGAACTACCTTTAACTTCCTTCATACTGCACACAGAGACATACAAATGGTATGCACAAGTTCATCAGACTCTGGGTAAGTAGAAAAACATCCAAAATCTTAATTGCCAGAATCTCGCAGTATCCATCCGTCCACCCATCACGCTTTCAGTGAGAATGTCTGTTACCCTTTTCTACTCATTCTTTGGTGAGAACCCGCCTCAGGTGTAGGCTTGGTTTACATATTTTCTTCCCCTCTTTACTCCCCCTCTCATCCTCCCATCCAGCCCATGTCCTGAGGACTCCGTGTGTCTCCCTGTGTTAGTGTCACAGTGTTAGATTAGAGAACAGGTATAATGTTGAGATTAAAGGTAGAAGCCTGATTATGACCTAATGCTTTATGGTCTGGTGAATCCATTCACCTTATGCTCATACCATGTTTCTCACAGTAGACTAGAGCCCACAGCTGGCACAACAAATCAGCGCCCTCGCACTGATCAGTGTGTTGTCTCTTTTTAAGGTTAGAATTAGGGGAAGGTAACTGATCCTAGATCTGTACATATTGGACTAAATGGAACTCTTTCAATGTTCTGATCAGGTAGTATGAAAAGTAGAATATGGGTGCACAGTTAAAACAAATGTTTTTGAATTAAGAATTAATTTATTGAATTGAATAACTAAGTTCAATGCCTTTTTAGAAGTGTGCTCCCTTCTTCTACTACTTGATCTACAGCCTACAATGCATTTTCTGGGTAAGCACCGTAGCTCAAATACAGCTCATTTAACTCAACTCCTGAACAGAATGTTCTGATCAGGATAGGGTGATTCTATGAACCTTATTACTGCTGCCTTCTGGCTCACTATCTGGATGACATATTTTGACCCTAAACACCTCCCTCAGCCTCTGGATCAATGAGAGAACATCTCCTCAGCCTCTAGGATCAAATGGGAGAACACTCCTCAGCCTCTAGGATCAAATGAGAAGAACACCTCCTCAGCCTCTAGGATCAAATGAGAGAACACCTCCCTCAGCCTCGAATCAAATGGAGAACACTCCCTCAGCCTCTATGATCAAATGGGAGAACACCTCCTCAGCCTCTAGGATCAAATGGGAGAACACCTCCTCAGCCTCTATGATCAACTGGGAGAACACCTCCCTCAGCCTTTAGGATCAAATGGGAGAACACCTCCCTCAGCCTCTAGGATCAAATGAGAGAAAACCTCCCTCAGCCTCTAGGATAAAATGAGAGAATACATCCCTCAGCCTCTAGTCAATCAAATGAGAGAACACCTCCCTCAGCCTCTATAATCAAATGGGGAAACACTCCCTCAGCTCTATTCTCAAATGGGAGAACACCTCCCTCAGCCTCTAGACTCAATTGGGAGAACACTCCCTCAGCCTCTAGGATCAAAGGGAGAACACCTCTCTCAGCCTCTAGGATCAAAGGGAGAACACCTCCCCCAGTCTCTAGGATCAAATGAGAGAACACCTCCTCAGACTCTAGAATCAAATGGGAGAACACCTCCCTCAGCCTCTAGGATCAAATGGGAGAACACCTCTCTCAGCCTCTAGGATCAAATGGAGAACCCTCCCTCAGTCTCTAGGATCAAATGGAAGAACACTTCCTCAGCCTCTATGATCAAATGGGAGAACACCTCCCTCAGCCTCTAGGATCAAATGGAGAACACTCTCCTCAGCCTCTAGAATCAAATGGGAGAAATACTCCTCAGCCTCTAGGATCAAATGGGAGAACATCTCCCTCAGCCTCTAGGATCAAATGAGAGAACACTCCCTCAGCCTCTAGAATCAAATGGGAGAAACCTCCCCTCAGCCTCTGGATCAAATGGGAGAACAACTCCCTCAGCCTCTAGATCAATGGAGAACATCTCCCTCAGCCTCTATGATCAAATGGGAGAAACTCCCAGCCTCTATGATCAAATGGGAGAACACCTCCCTCAGCCTCTATGATCAAATGGGAGAACACCTCCTCAGCCTTTAGGATCAAATGGGAGAACACTCCCTCAACCTCTATGATCAAATGAGAGAACATCTCCCTCAGCCTCTAGGATCAAATGAGAGAACACCTCCCTCAGCCTTTAGGATCAAATGGGAGAACACCTCCTCAGCTCTATATATCAAATGGGAGAAACACTCCCTCAGCTCTTATTCTCAAATGGGAGAAACACCTCCCTCAGCCTCTAGACTCAATTGGGAGAACACCTCCCTCAGCCTCTAGGATCAAAGGGAGAACACCTCTCTCAGCCTCTAGGATCAAAGGGAGAACACCTCCCTCAGCCTCTATGATCAAATGAGAGAACACTCCCTCAGACTCTAGAATCAAATGGGAGAACACTCCCTCAGCCTCTAGGATCAAATGGAGAAACACCTCTCTCAGGCTCTAGGTCAAATAGGAGAACACTCCCTCAGCCTCTATGATCAAATGGAGAACACTTCCCTCAGCCTCTATGATCAAATGGGAAACACCTCGCTCAGTCTCTAGGATCAAATGAGAGAATACCTCCTCAGCCTCGAATCAAATGGGAGAACACCTCCCTCAGCCTCTATGATCAAATGGGAGAACACCTCCTCAGCCTCTAGGATCAAATGAGAGAACACCTCCCTCAGCCTCGAATCAAATGGGAGAACACCCTCTCAGCCTCTATGATCAAATGGGAGAACACCTCCCTCAGCCTTAGGATCAAATGGAGAAACACCTCCCTCAGCCTCTAGGATCAAATGAGAGAAACTCCCTCAGCTCTAGGATAAAATGAGAGAATACATCCCTCAGCCTCTAGTATCAAATGAGAGAAACACCTCCCTCAGCCTCTATAATCAAATGGGAGAACACCTCCCTCAGCATCTATTCTCAAATGGGAGAACACCTCCTCAGCCTCTAGACTCAATTGGGAGAACACCTCCCTCAGCCTCTAGGATCAAAGGGAGAACACCTCTCTCAGCCTCTAGGATCAAATGAGAGAACACCTCCCCAGCCTCTAGGATCAAATGAGAGAACACCTCCCTCAGACTCTAGAATCAAATGGGAGAACACCTCTCTCAGCCTCTAGGATCAAATAGGAGAACACCTCCCTCAGTCCTAGGATCAAATGGAAGAACACTTCCCTCAGCCTCTATGATCAAATGGGAGAACACTCCCTCAGCCTCTAGGATCAAATGAGGAACATCTCCCTCAGCCTCTAGAATCAAATGGGAGAACACCTCCCTCAGCCTCTAGGATCAAATGGGAGACACCTCCCTCAGCCTCTAGGATCAAATGAGAGAACACTCCCTCAGCCTCGAATCAAATGGAAGAACACCTCACTCTCAGCTCTAGGATCAAATGGGAGAAACACTCCCTCAGCCTTTAGGATCAAATGGGAGAACACTCCTCAGCCTCTAGGATCAAATGAGAGAACACCTCCCTCAGCCTCTAGGATAAAATGAGAGAATCAATCCCTCAGCCTCTAGTATCAAATGAGAGAACACCTCCCTCAGCCTCTAGGATAAATGGGAGAACACCTCCCTCAGCTCTATTCTCAAATGGGAGAACACCTCCTCAGCCTCTAGACTCAATTGGGAGAACACCTCCCTCAGCCTCTAGGATCAAAGGGAGAACACCTCCCCCAGCCTCTAGGATCATCAATGAGAGAACACCTCCCTCAGACTCTAGAATCAAATGGGAGAACACCTCCCTCAGCCTCTAGGATCAAATGGGAGAACACCTCTCTCAGCCTCTAGGATCAAATAGGAGAACACCTCCCTCAGGCTCTAGGATCAAATGGAAGAACTTCCCTCGCCTCTATGATCAAATGGGAGAACACCTCCCTCAGCCTCTAGGATCAAATGGAGAACACTCTCCTCAGCCTCTAGAATCAAATGGGAGAACACTCCCTCAGCCTCTAGGATCAAATGGGAGAAACACCTCCCTCAGCCTCTAGGATCAAATGAGAGAACCTCTCCCTCAGCCTCTAGAATCAAATGGGAGAACACCTCCCTCAGCCTCTAGGATCAAATGGAGAACAACTCCCTGAGCCTCTAGAATCAAATGGGAGAACATCTCCCTAGCCTCTATGATCAATGGAGAAACTCCTCAGCCTCTAGGATCAAATGGGAGAAACACCTCCTCAGCCTCTATGATCAAATGGGGAAACACCTCCCTCAGCCTTTAGGATCAAATGGGAGAACACCTCCCTCAACCTCTATGATCAAATGAGAGGACATCTCCTCAGCCTCTAGGATCAAATGAGAGAACACCTCCCTCAGCCTTTAGGATCAAATGGGAGAACACCTCCCTCAGCCTCTAGGATCAAATGAGAGAAACACCTCCTCAGCCTCTAATATCAAATGAGAGAACACCTCCCTAAGCCTCTATAATCAAATGGGAGAACCCCTCCTCAGCCTCTATTCTCAAATGGGAGAACACCTCCCTCAGCCTCTAGACTCAATTGGGAGAACACTCCCTCAGCCTCTAGGATCAACGGGAGAACACCTCTCTCAGCCTCTAGGATCAAAGGAAGAACACCTCCCTCAGCCTCTAGGATCAAATGAGAGAAACACCTCCCTCAGACTCTAGAATCAAATGGGAGAACACCTCCCTCAGCCTCTAGGCTCAAATGGGAGAACACCTCTCTCAGCCTCTAGGATCAAATAGGAGAACACTCCTCAGCCTCTAGGATCAAATGGGGAACACCTCCCTCAGTCTCTAGGATCAAATGAGAGAATACCTCCCTCAGCCTCTAGGATCAAATGGGAGAACACCTCCCTCAGCCTCTATAATCAAATGAGAGAACACCTCCCTCAGCCTCTAGGATCAAATGGGAGAAAAACTCTCTCAGCCTCTAGGATGAAATGGGAGAACACCTCCCTCGTGAATTATCTGTGTTATCTTATCTTAGTAGTTACGTCAAGTCCTACTTTTTTAAATTCTCCCGCTTTTTGGCTATTCAACGCAATTCTATAAAATCAGGAAACTTGTAAATAGATCTACTCATAGACAGATGGTGGTATTGTATCAGAAGTGTGCAGCGCCCAGGTGTCTCTCAACTCCCAACTGTAATGTTACTTATAGACAAGCGTTCTTCACCGCTGGTCCTTGGCAGCTACAGTGTGTGTCGGATTTATTTCCTGCCGAGCACTAACACTCCTGATTCTACTAATCATTGGTCATTGGTACATTCATTGAACCAGGTGTGTCAGTGTTAGAATGGTAGAAAACCAGACACCTTTAGCTCTCCAGGACCAGGATGTAAGAACACTGCTGCAGGTCAATACCAGTGGACAGGAGCAGTAGAATGACCTGYATMTCAGAGACTTCCTRGGTTAAAGGGAAGGCCCTGTCAGTGGTCAGCTATTGTAGGCCTGTWATTGGCACAAATGAAGAGGGGTCCAAATGGCCAAACACTTTGCATGTGAATATCTCTTTATCTGTGTGTGTGCCTGTGTGAGTCCGTACTAGCATGCTTGTGTGTGTGTGCCTGTGTATGCTCGTATGTGTCTGTGTGTGAGTGTGTGTGTGTGTGTGTGTGTGTATGACAGTGTGATAAACACCTGCGTCTAAATGGGAATGGATCTGTATCTCACCCCTTTGATCAGTGTCTTTGTTTCAACACACCAGTCTGTCTTCATGTCAGGTTGTCAGATCAACAGAACAGAGACATACCTTTACAGCTGCTAGATCTACATGAAACAAACATGCTGCAGCTTGCATTGTCTATACCATAAAATGTRAAGTTAAGACTGGTAAGCCAAGCCAGTAAGGGCTATTCCAAATGGAGTCCCATGGTTGGACATTCTACTAAATTAAAGATATATATTTTTCCCGTCACCATTATCTAATGAGCACCCATTTCACACTTAATAAAGACAAAACAAGTGACCTAATTTTCTATAATTTTGTGGAGTTGCTACAATTCTCTGTCATATTTTGCTACAGGCCTCTGTCTGTTTTAACATAAACTGAAATCAATAGTTTACTGCTGTGTCATTGACTGTAGTTATGGTTGTAAATGTCCCCATTTCACGAGGTCGAGAGAACCTGTCAGTCAGCAAGGTAGCCCTACAGGTCAGTCACAAGGTAGCCCTACAGGTCAGTCAGCAAGGTAGCCCTACAGGTCAGTCAACAAGGTAGCCCTAACAGGTCAGTCAACAGGTAGCCCTACAGGTCAGTCAACAAGGTAGCCCTACAGGTCAGTCAGCAAGTTAGCCCTACAGCAGTCAGAAAGTGTACCCTACAAGGTCAGTCAGAAAGTTAGCCCTACAGGTCAGTCAGCAAGGTAGCCCTACAGGTCAGTCAACACGGTAGCCCTACAGGTCAGTCAACAAGGTAGCCCTACAGGTTACTGTTATACCAGGTTGAACAATCCTTCAGTTCTAGGTCTACTGAAATGTCACTTTACCACAATAAACACTATAATCACTGCAGTTGTCACACTATTAAGAATATGCTGCTATACAGTCACTGACTCACACACCCTGAATCCCATGGTCGGTGTGCGTGTGTGTGTGTGTGTGTGTCTATAGCAGTATGTTACTTTCCCTATGATTCAATTGTTTAGTAGGTCACATTCAAATAGGCTGCCCTGACTCCCTGGCCATCAAGTCTCCCTGTTGTTTGTGGAAATACAGACCCTGCCCTGTCTTGACAGCATTGTCCTGTGTTCCTTGTCAAATATGTGTGAGCCTAGGATAGTCCGTTGAGCTGTTAGGGAGGGACCTCTGTAGTGTCATGCAAACTAGCAAGCCGCTGTAGGAGCTATGTAACCCGAGCCAATCTAACCTCCTCCTAGTGCTGCCTGCAGGCCTTAGAGCTAGACTACAGGACCTCATACCTCACCGAACTGGTAGAGCAATCATTTGTTTGTTTTGTATGATTGTGTCAGAGGTTGTTTGGATTTGGATTATAGCCTCTATTATGTTAACGCAATGGAGAATAAGTTGTCAACACAGCCATGTTTGATTTGTCAATGAGCAATTGAGTTGGCAAGAGAAGAAACGTGTGTAACAGGAGATTACCCTGAGAGGAAACAGAGGGATTTTAAAAGGGAGTGTTAAAGAAGGGTGGGGCATGAAAAAGAGAGCTGGAGATCCTGTTCCTTTAATTACCTCACAGAGAGAGAGAGACAGAGAGAGAGAGAGAGAGAGGGGGGATAGAGAGAGAGAGAGAGAGAGAGAGAGAGAGAGAGAGAGAGAGAGAAATTACCATACGACAGACCACGTGTTCACCCTGTACACCGTAATTGACAAAAAAATAAACCAAAACTAAGGCAAATTCTTCTAATTTATTGTTGATTTTTTTTTTTAACTATTGACTCAATTTGTCATGAGGGTCTGCTATACAAATTGATGGAAAGTGGTGTTGGGGGAAAAACATACAGTGGCAAGAAAAAGTATGTGAAACCTTTGGAACCCTCTTGGAATCCTTCGTTCCAAGACGGCGTCGCAGTCGGACGTGTGTTTTGTCTTGTCCCGTACTATCCCGTGTAAATATCGTTTTCCTCATTTTTTAGTATATATTTTGTATATATTTTAATCTCACTTTCCATCTACGGACTGCATATACTCTTCTGCAACCCGCCTCACCCAATGTGGTACGAATCTGCTATTTTTTCACCGGAACCCTCATCAGAAGCTAGCCAGCTAACTAGCTACTAGCTGGTAGTCAGTTAGCCACTGCTAGTGGTCATCACCGTTAACTCTGACACCAGCCAGTCTCAGCTCGGTCAATACCTGCCAGTCTGCACAGCACGATATCAACCCAGATCATATCGGACTGCTTTTTCTCTACCACATCTCCGCATTCCTACTGCAAGCTCTGAACCTTTACACCAGACCACCTTTCCAGAAACAAGTCTCTCCGCCTGTTATAGAAACAAGTCTCTCCGCCTGTTATAGACCACCCTCAGCCCCCAGCTGTGCCCTGGACACCATATGTGAATTGATTGCCCCCCATCTATCTTCAGAGTTCATACTGTTAGGTGAGCTAAACTGGGATATGCTTAACACCCCGGCCATCCTACAATCTCAGCTAGATGCCCTCAATCTCACACAAATGATCAAGGAACCTACCAGGTACAACACTAAATCCGTAACCTCTTAGATATCATCCTGACCAACTTGCCCTCTAAATACACCTCTGCTGTCTTCAACCAGGATCACAGCGATCACTGCCTCATTGCCTGCGTGCGTACTGGGTCCACGGTCAAGCAACCACCCCTCATCACTGTCAAACGCTCCCTAAAACACTTCAGCGAGCAGGCCTTTCTAATCGACCTGGCCCGGGTTTCCTGGAAGGATATTGACCTCATCCCGTCAGTAGAAGATGCCTGGTTGCTCATTAAAAGTGCTTTCCTCACCATCTTAAATAAGCATGTCCCATTCAAAGAAATGTAGAACTAAGAGCAGATATAGCCCTTGGTTCACCCCAGACTTGACTGCCCTTGACCAGCACAAAAACATCCTGTGGTGTTCTGCATTAGCATCGAATAGCCCCCGCGATATGCAACTTTTCAGGGAAATCAGGAACCAATGTACACAGTCAGTTAGGAAAGCTAAGGCTAGCTTTTTCAAGCAGAAAGTTGCATCCTGTAGCACTAATTCCAAAAGGTTTTGGGACACTGTAAAGTCCATGGAGAATAAGAGCACCTCCTCCCAGCTTCCCACTACAGTGAGGACAGGAAACACTGTCACCACCGATAAATCTACGACAATCGATAATTTCAATAAGAATTTTTCTATGGCTGGCCATGCTTTCCACCTGGCTACACCTACCCTGGCCAACAGCTCCGCACCCCCTGCAGCAACTTACAAAATCCCCCCCCCCC
>NW_019946961.1:37264-46648 GCF_002910315.2 Salvelinus sp. IW2-2015 | reverse complement strand
GTAACAGTTTTGTGTCTCCTCCCTTTGAAGAGGGTGATGACCAGCCGGCAAGGCTTTCCAATCTTTTGGGATCTCAGACGAACGAAGAGAGGTTGAACAGGCTAGTAAGTAAGGTTGCAACAATTTGGTGGATTAATTTTAGAAAAGAAGGGTGACAATGGTCTAGCCGCTGATTTGTAGGTATCCAGATTGGCGCTCTTTAGAACATCAGCTATCTGGATTTGGGGTGGGAAGAAGCGGGGGGGGGATTTTGTAAGTTGCTCATGGGTGCGGAGCTGTTTGGCGGGTCGGTAGGTATACCAGGGGAAAGCATGGCCAGGCCACTAGCAAAAATTTAATTGAAATTGCTTGGCGTATGATTATCGGTGGTGACAGTTGTTTTCCTAGTTCACTGAGTAGTGGGAGCTGGAGAGGTCTCGTTATTCTCCACATGGACTTCTACAGTGTCGCCAAAACCTTTTGGATTAGTGCAACAGAGGAAGGCACTTTATGTTTGAAAAAGCTAGCTCTTAGCTTTTCCTAAACTGACTGTGTACATTGGTTCCTGATTCCCTGAAAAGTTTGCACTATCGCGGGCTCTCGATGCGAACGCCTAATCAGACACCACAGGATGTTTGTGTGCTGGTCAAAGGGCAAGTCAGGTCTGGGTTGAACCAAGGGCTATATCTGTCTTAGTTCTTACTTTTTTTGAATGGGGACATCTATTTAAGAGTGGGAGGAAAGCACTTTAAAGAGCAACCAGGCATCTTCTACTGACGGATGAGGTCAATATCCTTCCAGGATAACCCGGGCCAGGTCATTATAAGGCCCGCTCGCTGAAGTGTTTTTAGGGATGCGTTTGACAGTGTAGAGGGGTGGTCTCTTGACGCGGACCCATCACGCAGGTAGGCATAGGCGTGATCGCTGTGGAGTTCCTGTGTTGAAGACAGCAGAGTGTATTTAGAGGGCAAGTTAGGTCAGGAGATATTCTAAGAGGTATGACGGATTTTAAGGTTGTCCTGTAGGTTTCCTTGATACATTTGTGTGAAGATTGAGGGCATCTAGCGAGATTTGTAGATGGCCGGGGTGTTATAGCATATCAGTTTGCTCACTTAACAGTAGATGAAGCTCTGAAGATAGATTGGGGGGCAATCAATTTCCAACATATGGTGTCCTAGTGGCACAGAGGGGGCTGAGGGTGGTCTTATAACAGTTGTCCGGAGAGACTTGTTAGTCTATAACAGGCGGAGAACTTGGTTCTGGAAAAGGTGGTCTGGGTGTAAAGGTTCAGATCTTGAAGTAGGATATGCGGAGATGTGGTAGAGAAAAATAGCAGTCCGATATGATCGGTTTGAATATCGTGCTGTGGCACGACGGCAGGTATTGACCGAGCTGAGACTGGCTGGTGTCAGAGTTAACGGTGATGACCACGCATAGTCAGTGGCTAGACTGACTACCATAGTAGCTAGTGGTAGCTGGCTAGCTTCTGAGAGTTCCGGTGAAAATAGGCAGATTTCCGTACCACATTGAGTGAAGGCCGGGTTGCAGAACGAAAGTATATATGCATCCGTAGATGGAAAGTGAGAATTAAAATATTATACAGAAATATTTAATACTAAAGTAAATGAGGAAAGAACGAATATTTACACGGAAGTACGTGGACAAGACAAGCAACACACGTCCGATTCTGCGACGCGTCTGGAACGAAGGATTCCAAAGAGGGTTCACCAAAGGTTCAACATACTATTTGTCTGCCATTGTATGTTTTTCCCAAAGCAACACCACTTTCCAGCAAGTTTGTAGATGCAGATCCCTCACTCGACAAATTGAGTCAATGAGTGTTAAAAAAAAAATCACAAATTGTGGTGGAGATTGAATTGACTAAGACAGGCTTGTCATCGCCTGAATCCTGTCATCATTCACACAATCGAAAAGCAGTCCTGATGCCGATCCTGTCATAGTCATTTCAACCAATGGGACATTACAACAAAACAATCACGGCCCTTGACCCCTGTCATCAAAAATTCAACGGTCCACATAAAAGACACAAGACCTACATCAATCCTGCCCTGCCTTTCTAAAATCTTCAAAAGCCAAGTTAACAAACTGATCACCGACCATTTCGAATTCCACCGTACCTTCTCCACTATGCAATCTGGTTTCTGAGCTGGTCATGGGTGCACCTCAGCCCCGATCAAGGTCCTAAACGATATCATAACCGCCATCGATAAAAGACAGTACTGTGCAGCCGTCTTCATTGACCTGGCCAAGGCTTTCGACTCTGTCAATCACTGCATTTTTATCGGCAGACTCAACAGCCTTGGTTTCTCAAATGACTGCCTCGCCTGGTTCACCAACTACTTCTCAGATAGAGTTCAGTTTGTCAAATTGGAGGGCCTGTTGTCCGGACCTCTGGCAGTCTCTATGGGGGTGCCACAGCGATAAATTCTTGGGCCGACTCTTTTCTCTGTATATATCAATGATGTCGCTCTTGCTGCTGGTAATTCTCTGATCCACCTCTACGCAGACGACACCATTCTGTATACATCTGGCCCTTCTTTGGACACTGTGCTAACAAACCTCCAACCGAGCTTCAATGCCATACAACACTCCTTCCGTGGCCTCCAACTGCTTTTCAATGCTAGTTAAACTAAATGCATGTTCTTCAACCGATTGCTGCCCGCACCCGCCCGCCCGACTAACATCACTACTCTGGACGGTTCTGACTTAGAATATATAGACAACTGCAAATACCTAGGTGTCTGGTTAGACTGTAAACTCTCCTTCCAGACTCACATCAAACATCTCCAATCTAAAATTAAATCTAGAATCGGCTTCCTATTTCGCAACAAAGCATCCTTCATTCATGCTGCCAAACATATCCTCGTAAAACTGACCATCCTACCGATCCTCTACTTCGGTGATGTAATTTACAAAATAGCCTCCAACACTCTACTCAGCAAACTGGATGTAGTCTGTCACAGTGCCATCCGTTTTGTTACCAAAGCCCCATATACTACCTACCACTGCAACCTGTATGCTCTCGTTGGCTGGCCCACGCTACATATTCGTCGCCAAACCCACTGGCTCCAGGTTATCTATGTCTTTGCTAGATAAAGCCCCGCCTTTTCTCAGCTCACTGGTCAACATAGCAGCACCCACCCGTAACACGCGCTCCAGCAGGTATGTTTAACTGGTCATCCCCAAAGCCAACACTTCCTTTAGCCACCTTTCCTTCCAGTTCTCTGCTGCCAATGACTGGAACGAATTGCAAAAATCACTGAAGCTGGAGACTAATATCTCCCTCTCTAACTTTAAACATCAGCTGTCAGAGCAGCTTACCGATCACTGTACCTGTACACAACCAATCTGTATATTGCACACCCAACTACCTCATCCCCATATTTGTATTTATCTTTTGGCTCTTTTGCAGCCCAGTATCTCTACTTGCACATCATCATCTGCACATCTATCTCTCCAGTGTTAAGGATAAATTGTAATTATTTCGCCTCTATGGCCTATTTATTGCCTTACCTCCCTAATCTTCTACATTTGCACACACTGTACATATATTTTTCTATTGTATTATTGACTGTACGTTTGTTTATGTGTAACTCTGTGTTGTTGTTTGTGTCGCACTGCTTTGCTTTATCTTGGCCAGGTTGCAATTGTAAATGAGAACTTGTTCTCAACTGGCCTACCTGGTTAAATAAAGGTGAAATAAAAAAAGTACCTGGATTTCTGCATAAATTAGTCATATAGTTTGATCTGATCTTCATCTAAGTCACAACAATAGACAAACAGTGTGCTTAACCTCTAATTCCTCCAAAACCCGGATCCGGGAGCACCCCCCACAGTAAAAAAGCTGACTAGCATAGCCTAGCATAGCGTCACAAGTAAATACTAGCATCTAAATATCATTAAATCACAAGTCCAAGACACCAGATGAAAGATACAGATCTTGTGAATCCAGCCATCATTTCTGAATTTTAAAATGTTTTACAGGGAAGACACAATATGTAAATCTATTAGCTAACCACGTTAGCAAAAGACACCACTTATTTTACTCCACCATTTTTTTACTCCATCAGTAGCTATCAAAAATTCGACCAAATAAAGATATAAATAGCCACTAACCAAGAAACAACTTCATCAGATGACAGTCTGATAACATATTTATTGTATAGCATATGTTTTGTTAGAAAAATGTGCATATTTCAGGTATAAATCATAGTTTACCATTGCGCCCATCAACACTCTCACCTACAAAGCCGACATAGAATAACTACAGAGGCAACGTGTATTACCTAATTACTGCATCAAAACATTTCTTAAAAATACACAGCGTACAGCAATTGAAAGACACAGATCTTGTGAATCCAGACAATATTTCAGATTTTCTAAGTGTTTTACAGCGAAAACACAATATAACGTTATATTAGCTTACCCACAATAGCAAACTCACAACAGCATTGATTCAAGCAAAAACATAGCGATAAGTATAAGCCACCAAAATAATTAATTTTTTCACTAACCTTCTCGAGAATTCTTGCATGACAGTTCTATAACCATCATATTACACAATGCATATAGAGTTTGTTCGAAAATGTGCATATTTAGCGGCACAAATCGTGGTTATACAATGTGAATAGTGGCCAAAACTTCAAGAAATCTGTCCGGCGCCATCTTGGAGAGGAACCTATTCTAATCGAAAACTATTCATAAACTTGACTAAAAAATACAAGTTGGACAGCAAATGAAAGATAAATTAGTTCTTAATGCAATCGCTGTGTTAGATTTTTTAAATTAACGTTACTGCGCAATACAGCGTGCGCTAAAGCGAGACCGCACCATAATTCATGGCGGAATTATTATTTGACATTTGTCAACATAAGTACGAATTAAGAGCATAAAGACTGCTTACTATTAGCTGAGCTTCCATCAGAATCTTGGGCAAGGTGTTCTTTCTCCAGAACAATCGTCTTTGGGTTGAAAGATGTCCTCTTGTCCTGTCGAAATAGCCGCTAACGTTAGCCACCCACTGGAGAGGTGTCCAACTCGTGAAAGCGCGTCACAAAGAAATCCAGGAAAATCGCAATAAACTGCTATAAACTGCTATAAGTCGGTTTAAATTAACTACCTTATGAAGTTTTTAAGACAAAAAACAAATTAAATCAGAGCCGACTGCATATAAATTCTGATTTAATTTGTTTTTTGTCTTAAAAACTTCATAAGGTAGTTAATTTAAACCGACTTATAGCAGTTTATAGCAGTTTATTGCGATTTTCCTGGATTTCTTTGTGACGCGCTTTCACGAGTTGGACACCTCTCCAGTGGGTGGCTAACGTTAGCTCACTTTCTTGACAGGAAGTGAGCTGCAGAATGACTTCTGTTTCACTCAGAGAAATAATTCAAACGGTTTTAGAAACTAGAGAGTGTTTTCTATCCAATAGTAATAATAATATGCATATTCTACGAGCAAGAATTGAGTATGAGGCAGTTTAATTTGGAGACGATATTTTCCAAAGTGGAAACAGCACCCCCTAGATTGACAAAAGGTTAAACTAATAACACACAAATTATTGTATTTTTCTTGTCTATATTGATTACATAATTTAAACATTCACAGTGTAGGTTGGAAAAAGTATGTGAACTCCTAGGCTAATGACTTCTCCAAAAGCTAATTGGAGTCAGGAGTCAGCTAACCTGTAGTCCAATCAATGAAACGAGATTGGAGATGTTGGTTAGAGCTGCCTTGCCCTATAAAAACAACTCACAAAATGTGAGTTTGCTATTCACAAGAAGCATTGCCTGATGTGAACCATGCCTCGAACAAAAGAGATCTCAGACAACCTAAGATTAAGAATGGTTGCCTTGCATGAAGCTGGAAAGGGTTGCAAAAGTATCTCTATAATCAGTCCACGGTGAGACAAATTGTCTATAAATTGAGAAATTTCATCACTGTTGCTACTCTCCCTAGGAGTGACCGTCCTGCAATGATGACTGCTAGAGCACAACGCAGAATGCTCAATGGGGTTAAGAAGAATCCTAGAGTGTCTGCTAAAAACATACAGAAATCTCTGGAAGATGCTAACATCTCTGTTGACGAGTCTACAATAAAAAACACAACATTAAACACTAAACAAGAATGGTGTTCATGGGAGGACACCACGAAAGACGCCACTGCTGTCCAAAAAAAACATTGCTGCACATTTGAAGTTAGCAAAAGTGCACCTGGATGTTCCACAGCGCTACTGGAAAAATATTCTGTGGCAGATGAAACTACAGTTGAGTTGTTTGGAAGGAACACACAACACTATGTGTGGAGAAATACAGGCACAGCACACCAACTGTCACGTTCCTGACCTGTTTTCTTTTGTCTTGTATTTATTTAGTTGGTCAGGGCGTGAGTTGGGTGGGTTTGTCTATGTGTGATTTTCTATGTTGGGATTTTGTGTTCGGCCTGGTATGATTCTCAATCAGAGGCAGCTGTCAATCGTTGTCCCTGATTGAGAATCATACTTAGGCAGCCGGGGTTTCACGTGTGTTTTGTGGGTGTTTGTTTCCGTGTTTGTATTCGGGCCACACGGGACTGTTGTCGGTTGTACTCATTTTTGTTATTTTGTTTCGTGTTAGTGTTCAGTTTCGTTTTAATAAATGATCATGAGCACTACCCACTCTGCGTGTTGGTCCGATCCATGCTCCTCCTCGTCTGAGGAGGAGAACGACTATGACGACCGTTACACCAACATACTAACCATCATCGATCCTTTTTCCTTTTCTGTTTGTTTTGTCTTTGGTTTAATTTAATAAGAGTGTGTTATTTAGGAGCTTTGTTTGTTCCTCCTTGCGTGAGTAACGGGTTTCTCTGTTGTCGAGGCCGTTTGACAGGAGGGGCACCGTTTAAGACTTTATGGTATTGTCATAGTCATGTTTTGGTGGAACTTGGCCCGTTAAAAGAGAGTACACATCTCGCAGACTATCTAATCGTGCTCTCCTGCGCCTGAATCCTTCACGTACCCTCCTAACGGCAAATAGTTGTCAGCGACGAGAGTGTGTGGGGATCATGCTCGGCGAGCGAAACTGATGGTTGGTGGAGTGTACCATAGCGAGAGATGAGACCTGCGAAGAGTGGCCCTAGAGGCAAGCGCATCGGTTCCATTGGGGCTCTGTTCACATACCACACACTGACCCCACAGAGCCCCAGGACAAGCAACACAGGTTAGACCCAACCATAATCATGAGAAAACAAAAGAATAATAGTTACACAATTGGAAAGAATTAACAAAAAAACAGAGCGCAAACTAGAATGATATTTTGGTCCTAAACAGAGAGTACACAGTGCAGAATACCTGACCACCGGTGTGACGGACTCAGCTTAAGGAAAGCTTTGACTATGTTACAGCGATCAGTGAACATAGCCTTGCTACTGAGAAAGGCCACCGTAGGCAGACCTGGCTCTCAAAGAGACAGACAGGCTAATGTGCACACTGCCCACAACATGAGGTGGAACTGAGTCTTCACTTCTAACCTCCTGCCCAATGTATGATCCATATTAGCGACACACTATTTCCCTTCAGATTACATAGCAAGATCCACAAAGAATTCGAAAAAACAACCAATTTTGGAAAACTCGCCATACTACTGGGTGAAAGCGCCACAGTGTGCCTATCAGAGCAGCAAGATTTGTGACTGTTGCCACAAGAAAGGACAACCAGTGAAGAACCAACACCATTGTAAATACACCCATATTTATATTTATTTATTTTCCCTTTTGTACGTTAGCTATTTGCACATCATTACAACATGTATAGTATACATATATGACATTTGAATGTCTTTATTGTTTTTGGAACTTTTATGAATGTATGTTACTGTAAATTTGTATTGTTTATTTCACTTGGTTGCAATGTTAACATATGCTTCCCATCCAATAAAATCCTTGAATTGAATTGAATCGAATTGAGAGAGAGAGAGAGAGAGAAGAGAGAGAGAGAGAGAAGGAGAGAGAGAGAGAGGAGGAGAGAGAGAGAGAGAGAGAGAGAGAGAGAGAGAGAGAGAGAGAGAGAGGGAGAGAGAAACCAGTGAAGAACCAACACCATTTAAATACAACCCAAATGTAGGTTTTATTTCGGTATTCCCTTTTGTATTTTAACTATTTGCAACATAATATGACATTTGAAATGGTCTTTATTCTTTTGGAACTTTTGGGTGAGTGTAGATATTTCTTGTTTATTTCAACTTTGTTGTTTATCATATCTATTCACTTGCTTTGGCAACGTAAATCGCATATGGTATCTTGTCCATGCCAATAGAAGGCCTTAAATTTGAGATTGATAAAAATTGGGAGGGTACCGAGTAGGAGAGTTGGAGAGACGAGAGAGCAGTATATGATGTAGAGAGGAAGAGGTTAGAGAGCGGAGTGGAGAGTGTTTGTAGTGAAGAGCGAGAGAGAGGAGCGATAGTACGAGAGAGAGTAGAAAAGAAGTAGGAGAGAGACGAGAGAAGAAACGAGAGGAGAGAGCAGGTCAGAATTAGAGAAAGAGAGACGAGAGACAGAGAGGAATAAGAGAAGGAGAGGGTGTGAGAAAAAGAGAAGATAAGAGAAAGAGGAGAGAGAGAGAGAATAGATGAATAGAGGCAGGAGGAGAGGAGAGAAGAGGAAGAGAGAGAGGGAGACAGAAAGAGAGAAGAGAGAGGAGAGAGAGAAGATGAGAGAAGAGAAATAGAGCGAAGAGAGGATGGATGGTAAAACACAGTAGTGGAAGAAATACATAGTGAGTGGATGTGAGGTGGAGAGATCAGAAGAAAATAGTCTTTACCATTCTCCACTAATGAGGCAAGTTGGTTAGAGAAAGAGGAGAGAAGAGTGAGAGAGAAATTGGGGTGGTCTTTTTGAGGATATCCTCTGCTATTGCTCTTGTGATTCGCACAGTGAGCTCTGCTATCGTGCAATGGGTGCTCAGGGGAGGGGGAAGGGGTTAGGTTGGCATCCCAGGGGTGAGGACAGGCATGCTATAGGAGTTATGGAAGAGAGGGGGGCAGAGGGAAGGAGGCAGAGGAGAAAGGGGAGCGCAGAGGGGAAGGGCGAAGTGGATTAGTTGGCATGGGCAGGGGAGACATTGGGGGCAGGGAATGGCATAGGGTTAAGGGGAGACATGGGGAGGTTGTGGGAGGAGGGTTGGTTTAGTTGGCATGGGCAGGGAGACATGGGGCAGGGAATGGCATCAGGAAGTCTTTAAGAGGAGTCATAACAACTGCCTCTGTTTTGGACGAGAGAGACGAGAGAGAGAGAGAGAGAGAGAGAGAGAGAGAGAGATGAGAGAGAGAGAGAGATGAGAGAGAGAGAGAGAGAAGAGAGAGAGAGAGAGAGAGAGAGAGAGAGAGAGAGAGAGAGGAGAGAGA
>NW_019946961.1:29781-37239 GCF_002910315.2 Salvelinus sp. IW2-2015 | reverse complement strand
CAGTCAGGAAGTTAAGCTGGTCGCCAATGGGTCTTCCAATGGACAATGACCCCAAGCATACTTCCAAACTTGTGTCAAATTGGCTTAAGGACAAACGTCAAGGTATTGGGAGGTGGCCAATACACCAAGCCCTGAGCTAAATCCTATAGAGAAAACTGAAAAATCGTGTGCGAGCAGGAGACCTCCAAGTCCTGACTTCAGTTACACCAGCTCTGTTAGGGGGAATGGGCCAAAATTCACCCAACTTAATGGTGGGAAGCTTGTGGAAAGGCTACCCGAACATTTGCCAAGTTAAACAATTAAAGGCAATGCTACCAATACTATTGAGTATATGTAATTCTGACCGCACTGGGAATGTGCTGAAAAATTAAGGCTGAAATAATCATTCTCTCTTCTATTATTCGACATTTCAAGCATTCTTAAAATAAAGTGGTGATCCTAACTGACCTAAGAAGGTTATTTTACTAGGACTAAATGTCAGGAATTGTGGAAAAACTGAGTTTAAATGTATTTGGCTAGGTGTAATTAATTCTGACTTCAAGTAGGTGGGACCCAATCCACGTGTCACTGCATAGTAGTCCTTTTTCCTCAGCAGAGTCAGGCTATAAGTGGGGGGGTCCAAGTGCAAGTGTTGTTCAGGATTCATATTTTTTTTACTGAGTAGAAGGCAACGCAAATGTTTTGAGCTTTGTCGAAGAGGAGGTGCATTTTTCCTGAGATTTTTCTCCATAATCAAATTTTGACTGATTTCAAATACTTGTTGTATTGGTTTTCGCTTATTGTTTGTATTGGTTTTCGTGATGACGTCGGATGTCTTCAGCTTGAGTGCATCTTCAAGGCTGTCCAAAGGACGAAGAACGGACATTTCCATTCACGTCATTCTCTACGGTCTAGATTCTAGCTTTATCGCCAACATGTGGGGCAGATTTAGAGCTCAGCGGTCTCCAGGAATGCGTTGGGGCTCTAAATTACCATGTCGCAAGACAACACTATCAGTCCCCTGTCTCAGTCTGCTCCCAGAACACACTAACTGTCTTCCGTGCACCGTAACGTAGGCCAGAAAGGAATTTGAGCATAGCTTAATATTGTCTGTTCACTCTCTCCATGCATTGATTCAAATATGCGTAAGGCATTGTAATGCTGTAGGTGCTGGGAGAACGCTTTTTCAGGCTTTTTCACTTGTCCAACTCTGCGGTTCCAACAAATTATGAAGTGAGCATAACACGGAGCTACTTCTCCAACTATGTATCCGATTAACTCATGTACACATTATAAACTGAAAGGATTGGGATCACTGAGAGAGAAATCAAAAGTGCTCCATAGTAAATGTAGGCACTGAACACTGGAGCCCGCATGCTTGTCATCGCTAACAAGGTCAGCATATTTCGGTGTGGGGGGGGGGGGAGACTGTTCTACGGATGTGCCTGTCCTCTTTCGCGGGAACTGAATTGAATAATCTATTTTTTTTTCGAGTTGTGAGACACGCGTAGGAGGCGCCACCCTCTCATGGATTTGGACCCTGCTCCTGTCCCTAAAAAGACAGGTCAAAACAAAAGACTTCCTGTTCAAGACAAGAATTGAAAGTCTCATCTTAGTCCGAGTACGTATTTCAGCCAAATTAGCACGTCAGATTCAGCGGATGCATGCAGATTTTGTGGATCCTTTGCAAACAGTCTGACTACGTATTTTCACAACAGACGTGTTTTCTTTCACAGGCTTGATGAGTAATTTCCCATCCTTTCCTTATTGACTCAACCTCAGCCATTCTGATCTTAATCCATCTGAATTGGATACGCGGTCCGATGCATATGTATGAATAATGAATCATATGCTTACATGAATTCTCGATCACAATTGTGATAATACTTTCCATCATTGAGTTATCCTGCATTCTTTTCCAAGGTATCGTTTTCACAGTAATCCCTCTTCCAATAAACCAACATTCAGTCAAAGTAGAAAAAGTCACTACCAGTTTGTCACTGATTTGTCAAATTAAAATTGGCCCTCTAACTTTTCCCATTTTCTCTTCTCTCTTTTCCCTTTTGTCATTTGGAGCAAGTGCCCCCAGATAAGAAATCAGCTTACATCCACTCAGTGTGGGACTGGGTGATTTGCTTCCCACAGGGTATGTAACCAATGTGCAAGAAGGCAACTTCGACAGATGCCACTCAGAGAACAAGCATATGAATTACCAGGGCAGCCTGCATCCTAGCGAATTCCACAGAGGGGCATTAATCCTGATGAACAGTCCAGACAAACCACACACACAACATGAAAGCCGTGGCAACTGGGAACCCAGGTAAAGGTTTCATCATTTATATTATTATGGTTTTATTACAAAGACTTCCAACTCAACGCAGCTAGGAAAACCCTCAGAAGTTACAATGATGGAGGCTGTCGAGCTTGATGCGAGGCTGCAGGCCAACCAGGGGAACCCGTCAGCGAATCCGTCCCGATGAATAAAAGATAACGGCACTGTTGACCAATAACTAATTCAGAAGCCATGAGATATTTCTGATACAATTAACGAAAACACAATCCTTTTAATTTGAAATTGCGGTGAGATATTAGCATTACCAACGTGAAGTTCAACAATTCCTATTAAGTAGGTAAAGTCCTTTATAAGTGTACTATAATTGGATGAGATAGTGAATCTTGTTATTGGGGCTTAATTAAAAAAGCATACGGAAAGGCTTTGTTAACGTCTTTAAATGTTCATTCTAAAATAGGGCACAACGATGTTATGATTCCGGATATTTCTCATTACTTATTATACCAATTAATAGTCAATGATTAAACTCATAAAATCTCTGAAACAATAATACTAATGATTGTCATTTACCAACTATATATAAAAGTATACTTTTTCTCTCAATTCCATCTCTCCTGTACAGGGCATGACTGGCACGCAAAACATAATACTTGATTATCATAAATATTTCCATTTACAAGTAATGATTTTCCACAGGAGACTCTGATTAACGTTCAGACACACTGTTTTTCATTAACTGACGTATGTGATCAAAGTGTTTGTTAATGAGTAGGATTTGCTACAGCCTGACTTAATGAAAGAAGCCTACCCTTAGGAGCAGACTGTACATCCGGCGAAGGGACACGGGGGAGGAGGGAATATTGGAGTGCTGCTGATACAGAAAACCTACTTTGCCTCTCTCGGAGGATGGTTCAATCAGCTTTTACGGAATGGCCCTTGACTTTGACAAGGCCTGGGCGCCCAAAAGTATCACGCGGTCGTGTGTGTGTGTGAGAGTTTTGTGTGTGTGTGTACCTTATCTGTTTGCATCTTATCTTATCTTCCTCGTGATGATGGAAGTCAGTTGTCCAGGTTTCTTTAATTTTAGCTAAACAGTTGCTGTGTCGCTCGTTTGGGAGAGAGAAGGGCCGACCTTGAGCCTGCTTGGATAGCCCTCTTCTGCTTTTAGACAATGTATTGATAAGGGCCATTGCTAAGTGGTAATAGTTATGGAACGAGTAACTGGACACAGATGGAGAGCACTCACATTCCCATCATTAATTGACATGCCTCATCTTCTTTTGTTACCTAGCACAACTCACAACATCTATCTGTCTGGACATGATGGTTTTGTGCCGTACATGGTCTATGGGACAATATATCACCATTCCTTTGTTTCGTTTTCAAACAAGTTTATTACTGTTTGGTGAATATGACAGCTTGACCTATTAAGTGGAATAATCATGCAATGACCCTATTTAAGGCAAACTCAAGAGATTGATACATTGAGGTTGTGTGGGCACGACAGGAATGTGGTGATTTAACTGGCCTCTGCTTTTGGCCACCAGAGGTTGTGATTGTACAGTAATGCTTTCAAAGACAGTTTGGTTCCGCTCTCTTTACTACCCTTCTTCATCTCAACATGTTCAATCAACCACTGGACATGAACATTAGTTCCGAACTGCCTCCTCACATTTCTTCCCATGTTGATCTCGGTTTCCTTAGTGGGAAGAAACAGTGAGTGCCGTATAAGGGCCCGAATCTGATCTGGGATCTGAGGAAAGGAGAGAGAGGAGCATAATGACTGTGGACTGTGTGGTCCAGATACCCGGTGGTGTGAGTGTGGAGTGTGTGTGTGTTTGTGTATATCGGGAGTGCGTTGTGCCCCTTAGATGAATTTTCAGCAGGCGGGGTGCAGAGATGAGAGAGAGAGAGAGGAGAGAGTGAGAGAGAAGAGAGAGAGAGAGAGGAGAGAAAGAGAGAAGAGAGTATAGGAGAGAGAGAGAGAGAGAGAGAGAGAGAGAGAGAGAGAAGAGAGAAGGAGAGAGAGAGAGAGAGAGAGCGCGAGAGAGAGCGAGCGAGGAGAGAGAGAGAGAACAAAGAGGAGAAAGAGGGAGAGCGAAAAAGATAGAGAGAAAGAGTGAAGAGAGAAAGAGGGGCTGCTGTTGCTGTTTCCTTGGGGGGCCTGTTACCGGATGGGAGGTGGAGATTTTACACTCCTCTCAGTCAAAGTGCTCCCTCCCTCCTTGCTGCGCTCTGAGGCAGCACACAGACAAACACACACAACACAACACACACACGCTCACCAACTCTTCCACAGTATTAGGAAAACCAGAGCTTAATGCGGCAGCACTCACAGGCAGCAACACTGTGCGACGTAACGTTGGCCAAACCAAACCAGTGGGACTAACTCGACTTTTGCTGGCGACCTTTTGATAGTTGGTTAATTACTCATGTGATTGTGATTCCAGATGTCTAGGGGCTTCATCAGAAAAGTTTCGCCTGACGGTTCCACAGGGAGGCAGAGCAGACTTTTAGGACGAGCGTAGGTGAAACCAAATCTATTTATTATTTATAATATATCAGTTTACGTGCCGTCCACTAGGTCCCGAGTAGTGTGGTGCCTGAATGCTAAACCGGTGATGCTCATGAAGTGCCTGGATGCTAAATAGGTTTCTGTGTACACTAACTAGGTTTGACATCTGGGAACTTTTTGAACAGGAGAAACACTCTTCATGCTATGCTGGAGAGCACTGTGTTCTGTTGTGATGGAAAAGTATTCAAATGTAAGATCTCAGTTTCCTTTACCTCCTTGGGTCTGAATTCAGTGAGTCTAAAATTGTACATTCTAGAAAGGGTTTTGTAACTACTCTGTAAAGTTTTACCTGAAAAACACTATGATATTATCTTTGAATATAACCTGGTGAATTATTATATAAATGTAGTATTTGATTTACATATAGATAGTTAGGGAATGTTCCAACTGGTTTTTTAAAAAAAAAAAAAAATATTTTAACATTTTTGCGAGCACTTAAGATTTGTTTTCATGTAACATCTTCACTTAACTCTCAAATCAATACAAAAGCTGTATTGTGTAATTAACACTGATCTAGACATGGGGCTGAAAAAAAATCTGATTCTTTTTGTTAAAATGGTCTCCAATTGTTTTCTAACGCTAGTCTGGCTCTTTAAAATTAAAACCAGAAGGGAGAATGCAGGGCAAGAGAAACCATGAATGTAAGAAGCCACATCAAGGGCGCATTGTCAATAACATATGAAAAGCCTCCTGGCACTCTCTCCTCTCTGTGTGTGTGTTGTGTAGTGTGTGTGTGTGTGTGTGTGTGTGTGTGTGTGTGTGTGGTGTGTTGTGTGTGTGTGTGTGGTGTGTGTGGTGTGGTGTGGTGTGTGTGGTGTGTTGGGTGTGTGTTGTGTGTGATGAGCTGGTAGCGACGAGAGACAAGGGAGGAGAGAGAGATAGAGAGGGGGGGAGAGCAAGTTAGATGAGAGAGGGGGGAGCAAGTTAGACGAGAGGGGGGAGAGCGAGAAGAGAGTGAGAGAGAGCGAGCATCAGAAAGAGAGAAGATAGATCGAGATACGATAGAGAGAGCGATTGATAGAGATAGATAGAGACTGACTTTGGCAATGTAACAGATCATTTGCCCATGCCATAAAGCCCCTTGAATTGACTTGAATTGAATAGAGAGAGAGAGAGAGAAGAGAGAGAGAGAGAGAGAAGAGATTAGTTTGAAGTGGACACGTGGGGGCAAACAGAGGAGCAGTGAGTGAGTTCGTATGATTTATACAACGATTCTTTAAAATTGTTGGTTGGTTTGTTACTGAAAGAATTACGCAACAAAAGAAGGGAAGAGGAAAAAGAGAGTAACAGCAGTTAGAGAGAGAGCTGAGAACAGGAAGGAAGAGAGGTGAGAACAAGAAGAGAGAGAGAGTGAGACAGGAAGGAGAGAGAAAATGGAGTTCGAGAAAAGGGAGGGAAGGAGGGACAGAGGGAGGGGAGGGATAGTATGTTAGTTTTCCGTCAAATGAGAGAGAGAGAGAGAAGAGAGAGAGAGAGAGAAAGAGAGAGGAAAGCGACAGAGGTCCCTTGCAGAAGTTCGGGTTTATCCTGGCCTGTTTAACCACCAAAGGCATGCACCAATGAACTTCCGTGACTCTTACATGACCATAACATGGATGTGGGCCGGACATATACTGTTCAGTTGTACCGAAGTATTCAAATCTGCGCAAGGCACAAATGTTTGCATGCCAGTATAACACACAAACCACATTCAGGATCGATGTTACTTCTACATATATGCCATTTAGAGGGCCGCAACGGAGCAACAGCACAGGAATCACACACAACAGCATCACACACGAACACACACAAACTAAAACTGTATCAAACATACACAAATGTCATCAATTTTATAACGTTGCTACCGCGCCTGTCGTCGACTTTGTCCTCCTCGCTTTCAATACACACCCTTTCTCCCACCTGTGTGTGTAATGTTTGTTGTGTTTGTGTGAGTATGCGTGCGTGTGTGAGAGCTCACCGTTTTAGCAGCACCTACAGTGAACAAACAGAGAGACCATTGATGTACAGTATGTCTCATATTGCCTGTTCCCTGGTTGTTCCCTGGTTGTTCCCTGGTTGCAGCGCTCATTGAACCTGGTTAAATAAAGGGAAGGCTGGATATCTCTACTACAATAACCACAACACAGTGTAACGACATCAGTGGTGTTATTCATCATCTCTCTCTATTCCAGGGCCAGATAGAGACAAAACACAGCTAATAACATTCAGGCAGCAGAACAGGTTTTGCACATGTAGGGTGTTGGCCTGCTTTAGTGTTTATGAGTACTTAGAGAGGGCAGAGCAAAGTTGACTTTAGCCTTAGGGTTCACAAAATAATACCTGAAACATGTCTGTACTGACACACCTACAACTGAAAGAGAAAGAGAGAGAGTGGAGAAGACACTGGAGCAGAGAGTGGAGAGTGGAGAAGAGACTGGAGTGGAGAGTGGAGAAGAGACTGGAGTGGAGAGTGGAGAAGAGACTGGAGCAGAGAGTGGAGAAGAGACTGGAGCAGAGAGTGGAGAGTGGAGAAGAGACTGGAGTGCAGAGTGGAGAAGACACTGGAGTGGAGAGAAACAGAACTCTCATCTGTCTTTCATTTAGCTGAAGACATGTTCCCATTTCACTCAGA
>NW_019946961.1:24226-28226 GCF_002910315.2 Salvelinus sp. IW2-2015 | reverse complement strand
GAAAATAGTTACAATACTTCAGACTAGCTCCCAATGACTAGAGACAGATGGAGGAGAGAGAGAGGGGGGTTAGTATTTGTTGAATGTCAGGGTCACATTGTAGCCTTGTTGAGAAAGTACTTCAAAAGCCAAGCTATGTCACTATACAATCTCAAGATCAAAGACAAATTGAGTTCTGACGGGAAGAAGAATGTATGATGGCATTTAGCACACACACACACACACCACACACACACACAGTCTTGTACAGCAAACCTTGTGGGACATACAATTCAGTCCCATTCAAAATCCTATTTTCCCTAACCCCTAACCCTAAACCTAACCCTAACCCTAATCCTAACCCGTACTCTTACCCTAACCCTAACCCTAACCTTAACCCTAACCCTAACCCTAACCCAAAAACCTAAACTTTATCCTAACCCTAAACCTAACCCTAGCTCCTAACCCTAACCCTACAACTAACCTAGCTCCTAACCTTAAATATTAACTTAATTCTAACCCTAACACTAATTCTAACCTTAACCCTAAACCCCTAGAAATAGCATTTGACCTTGTGGGACTAACAAAATGTCCCAGTTGGTCAATTTTTACTTTGTTTACTATTCTTGTAGGGACTTCTGGTCCCACAAGAATAGTTAAACACGTCCACACGGCACACGCACACGCACACGCACACACACACACACACACACACACACACACACACACACCACACACACACACACACACCCCAAACCCTCACCCGTCCATACCTTGTGGTTGGCTGTAGTGCTCCAGGGACATAGTAATGACGTTGATACAGATGATGAAGGTGATGAAGAGGTCCAGGTAGTGGCTGGTACACAGAGTGTGGATCATCAGACGACCATCGCTATAGTTGGTATAGTAGGGTAGCTTCTGGGCCTCTAAAGGGTGAAGAGGGAGAGGGAGAGAGGAGGAGAGGAGGAGAAGAGAAGAGAGGAGCGGAGAGGGGGAGGGAAGGGAGAAAGAGGAGAGGGGAGGAAAGGAGAGAGGAGAGGGAGGGGGAGCGAGGGGAGCGAGGATTAAGAAGAGAGGGGAGGATGAGGTGAGAGGAGAGGAGAGGAGAGGAGAGGAGAGGAGAGGAGAGGAGAGGATTGTAGAAGGTAAGAAGGAACACGGAGGGACGACAGGATGGGTGAAGAGAAAGCAAGAGAAGGTGAGAGAGAAAGGATGGAATTCAGGGAGCGAGTAGAGGGAGGGAAAGAAAGGATGGAAGTCGGGGAGCGAGTAGAGGGGAGGGAAAGAAAGGATGGAAGTCGGGGAGCGAGTAGAGGGGAGGGAAAGAAAGGATGGAAGTCGGGGAGCGAGTAGAGGGGAGGGAAAGAAAGGATGGAAGTCGGGGAGCGAGTAGAGGGGAGGGAAAGAAATGATGGAAGTCGGGGAGCGAGTAGAGGGCAGGGAAAGAAAGGATGGAAGTCGGGGAGCGAGTAGAGGGGAGGGAAAGAAGGATGGAAGTCGGGGAGCGAGTAGAGGGGAGGGAAAGAAAGGATGGAAGTCGGGGAGCGAGTAGAGGGGAGGGAAAGAAAGGATGGAAGTCGGGGAGCGAGTAGAGGGGAGGAAAGAAAGGATGAAGTCGGGGAGCGAGTAGAGGGGAGGAAAGAAATGATGGAAGTCGGGGAGCGAGTAGGGGAGGGAAAGAAAAGGATGGAAGTCGGGGAGCGAGTAGAGGGGAGGAAAGAAAGGATGGATGTCGCGGGAGCGAGTAGAGGGGAGGGAAAGAAAGGAGGAAGTCGGGGAGCGAGTAGAGGGGAGGGAAAGAAAGGATGGAAGTCGGGAGCGAGTAGAGGGGAGGGAAAGAAAGGATGGAAGTCGGGGAGCGAGTAGAGGGGAGGAAAGAAAGGATGGAAGTCGGGGAGCGAGTAGAAGGGGAGGGAAAGAAAGGATGGAAGTCGGGGAGCGAGTAGAGGGGAGGGAAAGAAATTATGGAAGTCGGGGAGCGAGTAGAGGGGAGGGAAAGAAAGGATGGAAGTCGGGGAGCGAGTAGAGGGGAGGGAAAGAGAAGGATGGATGTCGGGGAGCGAGTAGAGGGGAGGGAAAGAAAGGATGGATGTCGGGAGCGAGTAGAGGGGAGGGAAAGAAAGGATGGAAGTCGGGGAGCGAGTAGGGGGAGGGAAAGAAAGGATGAGCTAATCTACACAGAAATGATAAAATCCTTTTCCTTAAACAGGAAGTAAAATAGACCTAAATGGACTAAAGTGATGAATGACCATCCTCATATAGTAATATAATGATATCATCATGTATTACATCACACCACCTGCAGAAACGGGCCAGTTAAACATTCTACTTTAATTCTCCGGCTCCCAGGATAGTTTGAGCCCATCCTCCCTGACTTTCAGTTTGTTGACCCCATCCTCCCCAACTTTCAGTTTGACCCCATCCTCCCCAACTTTCAGTTTGACCCCATCCTCCCCAACTTTCAGTTTGACCCCATCCTCCCCAACTTTCAGTTTGACCCCATCCTCCCCAACTTTCAGTTTGACCCCATCCTCCCCGACTTTTAATCACACTTTCATATTCTTATTTTTCTACTTCTCATAATTGGTTCAATGAATCTCATGTTATTTGACCTCTTTCTACCTTTTTAATAATAACTTTACACTCTAAAAACGTGTTGTTCAATAAGGGTTCTTCGAAGATCCTTAAAGTTCTTCAAAGAACCTTAGGGTTCTTGGCACTCAAAACCCCCCCAAAAGGTTCTTCTAAGAACCCCATTGGAGGTGGGGTTCATCGAGGAACCTCTTAAGTTGGTGGGGGTTCTTGCAGGACCTTGACTGTCCAAGTGAAACACTTGGATTTGAAAGGACAGACGGTGCAGGGACTTAACTGGCAAATGTAAAGATCTCAATGTAAGGTAAGGTTTGTCCATTGTGTGATCTAAATTGTTTTATGATTATACCATCTATCTTTTCATATTTGTGCAAATCTTTCTAAAACAGAAAACGGACACAATTCAATGGATATTAATCAACAAAGAGGTAACAATATGTAGACTATAAGAATATATTGAAGAATAGCTGTATTGGGTGCAGATGACTGAACTGCTCACTTCTGTGTCTGTAGGTATCTGAACAAAAACCAAGGTATGAATACTGTCGTGTGCATATTTTGTTGATCATCTGTACAATGACTATTTTTGGGATTCACAGACTTCTCACTCCCTACACCTCTGATGAATAAAACAGGAAACCTGTTCGATTACCATACACTGCGAAATCATTCTAGCTATGGATGCAGAGAACATCAACACATTAACATCATCAGGACAGAGGATACACCCATTGGACTTGGGGCTCTGCTGGAGTTTACCTCATATTTAGATTTTTTTATCCTGCTTTGCCACTAAAAATATAATCAACACTGAAATACTGTATTTTTGTTGTTATTGTTATGCATATTATTATTAATATTAATAATAACAGGGGAGGGGGGTAGTTGAAAAATGAACCCCAAAAGGTTATTCCAAAGGTTCCTTGAGGTTCCATTTGAAGGGGTTCCCTTACAAAGGGTTCTTCAGAGAACTTATAGGGGTTCACCCACAGTTTCAATTTGAAGAACCCCCAAAGGATACTCCAGGAACCTTTTCTTCTCAGAGTGTATGTTCTCTTGATACAATGTCTATTCTATTCTACTGAGACGTATCTTATGTCTTATTGTTGTGGCATTATTGAGAAGGAACCTGCCAGTAAGCATTTAGTTGGACGGTGTATACCATGTGTATCCTGTACATACAACAGCCATCAGACTGCTAAACAGTTCATCAAATGTCTACCCAGACTATATGCATAGACCTCCTTTTTGTTGTTGTTGCACTGCCTCTCTTCACACTCACTGGACTCTACACTTGAACTCTGCACTGTTGGGAAAGGGCTCGTAAGTAAGCGTTTAACAGTAAAGTCTACACCTGTTGTACTCAGCACGTGACAAATAAAATGTGATTTGATTTGATAAAAATTGACACGACTTTGCTTTCCTCTAT
>NW_019946961.1:6021-21730 GCF_002910315.2 Salvelinus sp. IW2-2015 | reverse complement strand
CAGGAGAGAGAGATACTAGGTATTAAATGTCAGGGCAGTGGTGACAAATGAGTTATAATGTTTTGTCTATGTGTATGTAGAACTTCTGCTCGACTGTATTGTTAGTTTTTACTGGCTCTTCTGTTAAATACGCGCTTGTTACCTTTTATCTCTTATTTCTGTGTGACTAATAAATGTCATTTGATTTGATGATTTGAAGGATAAGTTGAAAAGTAACTGGTGCTAACTGTCTTGCACTGCAGGCTGCCACACGCTGTTCTCTAATCAACGTGATCCGATTCTCACCCATCAGACTATACTGTCTATTGGTCATCTTTAATTATTACAATCAGACTAATACTCTATTTCATCTTTAATATTATGTCAAATTAGTTTACATTTAGGAATGGCCCATTATCAAATGGGCAGAACAGGTTGCAGGGGGAATAAGACGGTGTATCCCGTAATGCACTGGAACAGCGAGAATGGAGGCGGCTTTCCCACCAGATTCCTTTTCAAGTCAGGTGGGTCGGGGCTATCCTGTTATTTCACTCCAACCGCCAACCACTAGTTTGAGGAAACTGCAGCCTCTCGCTGATCGCCGACAAGGTGATGAGATTGCCACCCCACGCTCTGTATGCCACGGGCTCTCCAACCAGCTCACTGCAAGCTATCAGTGCAAATCTCTGTTCGGGATCATCGATAGTACAATATTTGATTCAACTTTGACAGCGCTCTCTCTCACTGCGCGCTCGCGAATAGGATGAAGGAAAGAGGGGAGGAGATGGAAAATGGCCCTATTACTAGGGGGCTGAGTTCAAACCATACAATTTCCTAATAGATTGATAGGCGTCTACTCTGTAATCGCACGGCCTGCACAATCATATGAACCACATCAGGACATCCGCGAGCCTAGGCCTATAGGTTTATATAGTGTCCCAGACTCTTGGAAGTGTGCGGTAGCATAAAGTAACAGCAAGTCTATCCCAGAGTGAGCATATAAGTAATACCAGTCCATAATAAACTATTACACTAATAATACATTTTTATTCTTGGAGTACAGGGCGCTAGACCAATTATGTACCAAATACATATGAAATCAGTTTTCTTATGTTTGTGCTGCGTGCGTTTAATATGCCGGTAGGACTTATGTATTGTAAAACGGCATCAGGTCATGTATTTTAATTCAGTTTTTATCTCTTTTAGGCTGACTCATATGGGGCCTGTGTGTATGCATAAGCTCTAATAGCTTATGGTTGTTTATGTAACTAATCATGCCCTAAAGAGTGTGTCGCAATTTCATTGTGTTAGGCTTTGAAACAACATCTTAGGCTTTTGGACTTTTAAAAAACACATACTGTTTTTAATGAATGAGTGTTTGATGTGATTTTCCATTGTATTTGCATTGACATCAGGTAGTTTTAGGAGGACAACAGAGCCCTGGAGTACAGGCTGTTAGGACTGAAACTGGTAGTTAGAGGGACAACAGAGCCCTGAGAGTAGCCTGAGGCTAGTTAGGACTGAGTGACAGGTAGTATGAGCGGAGACAGGATGCCACGTACAGGCTGTTAGGACGAAATGCTAGTTAGAGGACAACAAGAGCCCTGAATACCAGGCCGTTAGACCTGTAACTGGTAGTAGAAGACAACAGAGCCCCTGATACAGGCTGGACTTAGGACCTGATGCTAGTTAGAGGGCAACAGAGCCCTGAATACCAGGCCGTTAGGACCTGACTGTAGTTAGAGGGACAACAGCCCTGAAGTGACCAGGCTTGTTAGGACTGATGCTAGTTAGAGGGACAACAGAGCCCTGAGTACCGTCTGTTAGGACCGTGATGGTAGTTTAGAGGGACACAGAGCCCTGAGTCCGAGAGCTTTAGGACCTGATGCTAGTTAGAGGGACAACAGAGCCTGAGTACGGCCGTTAGGGCCTGATGGTAGTTAGGGGCACCAGAGCCCTGAGTACAGGCTGTTAGACCTGATGGTAGTTAGGGCCCTAGAGCTGAGTACAGGCTGTTAGGACCTGATGGTAGTTAGATGTTACAACAGAGCGCCTGAGTACAGGCTGTTAGGACTTGATGGTAGTTAGGGGCACCAGAGCCCTGAGTACCAGGCTTGTTAGACTGATGGTAGTTAGAGGGACACCAGAGCCCCTGACAGTCCAGGCTGTTAGGACCTGTGCTAGTTAAGAGGGACAACAGAGCCCTGAATACCAGGGCCGTTAGGACCTGATGGTAGTTAGAGGGACAACAGCCCTGAGTACCAGGCTGTTAGGACCTGATCGCTAGTTAGAGGGACAACAGAGCCCTGAGTAACCAGTCTGTTTAGGATGATGGTAGTTAGAGGGACAAACAGAGCCCTGAGTACCAGGCTGTTAGGACCTGATGCTATTAGCAGGGACAACAGAGCCCTGAGTACCAGGCGTTAGGACTGATGGTAGTTAGGGCCACAGGCCCTGAGTACCGAGGCTGTTTGGACCTGATGGTAGTTAGTGGCACCAGAGCCCTGAGTACAGGCTGTTAGGACCTGATGGTAGTTAGTGTACAACAGAGCCCTGAGTACAGGCTGTTAGGACCTGATGGTAGTTAGGGGCACCAGAGCCGAGTACCAGGCTGTTAGGACCTGATGGTAGAGTTGGGTACTACCATGCATGTCCAGAGTGCATAAGAGATTACCATGATCAATGGTCACATGGCATTTTACTGCGGTCATGACTCATGACTGCCGGTATGGGTGGTAATACGGCCACCGCACAACCCGACTCTTGTTTCCTGGTTTTTTTTCTTGGCCTTTGAGGAGTGAGGCTGTTTGTGGAGCTAGGAGTAGAGACCCTCAAAACTATTTTACAGACCCCAAACTAGGGAGTGAAAGAAAGAGAGAGAGGGAGAGGGAGTGAAAGAGGGAGAGGGAGTGAAAGAAAGAGAGAGAGAGGGAGCTGGACAGTTAAGGCAATAATAGAGAGTGAAAATACATCTCGTAAGAAGATACAAATATTTTTTATCTTTATTTAACTAGGAAAGTCAGTTTAAGAACAATTCTTATTTACAATGATGGCCTAGGAACAGTGGGTTAACTGCCTATTCATTGGGCAGAACGACAAGATTTTTACATTGTCAGCTTAGGGATTTGATCTAGCAACCTTTTGGTTATCTGGTCCGACGCTCTAAACACTACTCGTGCCGCCCAAATATGATTTCTAAGAGAGGAGTTGACAGTGATGTCACAGAGTTTAGCATCACAGGCTACAGGGCTACTTCCACTCCAAGAGGTGCTGATCTGGAGCACAATAACCATTCTGTAAGGTTTCTCTGTCTGTCTCCTTCACACCTCTCTTCTACATCTCTCCGCTCTTCTTCACACTCTCTCTATCTCTTATATATTCTCTGGTGTCTTTCCCTGCTTTGGCCTCCCGAGTGGCGGCGGGGGTCTAAGGCACTGCATCGCAGTGTTGCTGTGCCACTAGAGATTCTTTGTCCGAGTCCAGGCTCTGTCGCAGCCGGCCGGACTGGGAGACCCATGGGGCGGCGCACAATTGGCCCAGCGTCGTCTCCGGGTTAGGGGAGGGGGCCAGCAGGGATGATCCTTGTCCCATCGCGCACGCGATAGCAACTCCTGTGGCGGGCCGGGTGCAGTGCACGCTGAC
The DNA here is from genome assembly GCF_002910315.2 of Salvelinus sp. IW2-2015. Taxonomy (NCBI): domain Eukaryota; kingdom Metazoa; phylum Chordata; class Actinopteri; order Salmoniformes; family Salmonidae; genus Salvelinus; species Salvelinus sp. IW2-2015. The sequence continues at coordinate 18,109 of NW_019946961.1, read as the reverse complement.
ACGTGTCGCCAGGTGTAAGGTGTTTCCTCCGACACATTTGTGCGGCTGGCTTCCGGGTTAAGTGGGCATTGTGTCAAGAGCAGTGCGGGCTTGGTTGGGTTGTGTTTCGGAGGACGCACGGCTCTCGACCTTCAGCTCTCCAGAGTCCGTATGGGAGTTTCAGCGATCAGAAAAGTCTTAACTACCAATTGGATACCATGAAATTGGGGAGAAAAAAGGGGTAATTAAAAAAAACAAAAAACATGAAAAATAAAGAAAAATATAAAAAAGTATTTCCCCGATTCATCCATCTCTTCATTCCCCTTTTCACAACTCTTATTCTCTCTCTCGCTCTCTTTCCGCTATCGCTGCTCCTCTCCTCACAATCTCTGCCTGACCCGTTCTCGCTTTTCCTTGCCACTTCCCACCTCTCTTTTCTCTTTATTTCTCTTTTCTATTTCTTTCCCTCTCTTCCTACACTGTTCAGGAGTTACAGCAGAGAGAGAGTGAGTGAGTGAATGGGGCAGAGGGAGAGCTGGCTCAACTATACAGCTGGGCCTGGTTATTATTTTCTGTCTTGGCTCACACCCCTACTCACACACGAAACACGAACACACACACACACACACACCCACACACCCACACACACACACACACCACACACACCACACACACACACACACACCACACACACACACACACACACACACACACACACACACACACACCACACACACCACTAGTGCAGCAGTGGAAAACAATTGGGTGAATCTGCAGCTCTGCACCGAGGAATGTGAGGCGCATTGTGTTTGTGTGTTTGAGGGTTGGATGATAGAGGGAAGGGAAAGACAGAGAAATAGAGGGAGGGAGGGAAGAGAGGGGTAAACAGAAAGAAGAGAGAGAGGGGAAGAAAGAGGGAGAGAAAGGGACAAGAGAGGTTCTCAGATACAGTCTGTTGTGGGTCTGGTCTGGCTCTGTCTAGGGAAATGAATTCCTGAGGGTTCAACGCACTCTCTCCCACTCACTCAGTCCTCACTCAGTCCCTCGCTCTCTCTCTCTCTTGGACTTACTGTCTCATTCTCTCGTTCTCCTTAACTCTTCAAATTGTTTTTTCTCTTTCTTTTCTCTTTCTCAGCAAAGGACGCAAGATGAAAGGATCAGACTTTTTCTCATCTGAGTGGAGAGAGAGAGAGGGATATAGTGAAAGGAGAGAGCGAGGGATAGAGGGGTAAGAGGTTTCTCGGTGTTGACCTTGTCTGGCTGCCAAGTGGTGGGAGGGAGGAGGGGGGTGCCCCAGATGAGAGGGCTAAAAGTCACATCCCCCAGAGGCAAAAACAGAGGGGCGACAGGTGGAGTGTAGAAAACAGAGGGAGCGACGGGTGGAGTGTAGAAAATCAGAGGGAGGCGACAGGGTGGAGTGTAGAAAACAGAGGGAGCGACAGCGGTGGAGTGTAGAAAACAGAGGGAGCGACAGGGTGGAGTGTAGAAAACAGAGGGAGCGACGGGTGGAGTGTAGAAAACAGATGGGAGAGAAGGAAAGGAGAGTGGTGGATACTGCTAGATGGGAGAGAGCGAAACAATAGTGTGTATTTTGAGAACCAAACCAGTGGGTTGCAAACGCACACACACACACCGTCACACACGTACGCACACACAGACACATCGTGGATAGTGGCTGTTTTTTCACTATTGCGTCACCTCACAGTCTTAATTGCTGTTGGTTGTGGCTATTTAGTGTTTTGGCCCTCTTCCTGTCTCCTATTACGCATTAGTGTGTGTGTGTGTGTGTGTGTGTGTGTGGTGTGTGTGTGTGTGTGTGTGTGTGTGTGTGTGTGTGTGTGTGTGTGTGTGTGTGTGTGGTTGTGTGTGTGTGGTGTGTGTGTGTGTGGTGTGTGTGTGTGCTTGCGTCTCACTGGAAGTGTAGGATTTTTTGGAACAGTTTTGCTCTTCCTTCTCTTTTTCCAAAATCCTCCCTTCCAACCCATTCCCCTCTCCCTCTCCTCTCCAAAATGTCCTCCCTTCAATCTTCCCTTCCCACCCATTCTCCCCCTACCAAACTGTTGAACTGTACACAGTTTTTCTTTCTCTTTCTCCTCTTCTCCAATGTCCTCTGTTCTTTTTTCTCTTTTCCTTTCCACCCATTCCCCCTCTCCCTCTCCTCTCCAAAATATCCTCCCTTACTTTTCCTTCCCACCCATTCCCCTCTCCTCTCTCCTCTCAAAATATCCTCCTTCACTTTTCCTTCCCACTCTATTCTCCTTCTCCCTGTCCCATCCTTTTCCCTTCCCACCCCCTCTCCCTCTCCCTCTCCTCTCCAAAATATCCTTCTCTTCACTTTTCCCTTCCCACCTATTCTCCTTCCCCCTGTCCACTCCTTTTCCCTTCCCACCCATTCTCCTCTCTCTCCTTTCCTTCCCACCCATCACCCCACCACTCAGCCCAGTTCATTCCAACCCAGTCCAGTCCCAACTGGGCTGTCTGAAATGTGTAATGGCTTTCGAGAACTTTTAGTTTACCACTACCCCCCCCCTCTTCTTTCCACCCCCTCTCAAGGTTCTCGCCCTTCCTTTTTCCATTCCCACCCTAAACCTCCACTCCCCCAATACCCCTCATCCCCTAGTAGTTGTTTCACTCTCTCCTCATATGTCACCCAAAACACACACAACACAACTGTTCCACACCCCACACCCTCTCTAACTCTCCACCCTCCTAAAAGCTGCCCCCACAATTCCCACTAGGTGTGTGTTCTCTCCTTATAGATCAGCTCACAAACATTGCATGCAGATACACACACCTGCCTTTCCTTCCTCACTCCACCTCCACCCTCCCCTTCTCATCTCCCTCCTCCACCCCAGCAGCAGCATTCCCCTCCAGGCTAGAATGCCAAGCCTGAGCCCTGTCTGCTCCAGCAGCTCCACACATCTGGTCCCCCCCCCCCCCCCTCTCCTCTCTCTCGCTTCTCTCTCTCTGAAGGCTGTAATACAGCGTGACAGCCGCCCCCCCCCACATGCACACAGACAAGCATGCACTACGCGTTTCTCCATAAGATAAATAACTTTTCGGGGCGGTGACACGGATTAGGTCTAGTCTTGAGCATTTTTTATGGAGATTCTCCATTGAAAGGTGCCTTTTAGTCCAGGACGTTGTGATGGAAGGGTTATGTCGGTATAACAGTTGTTTCAGCTGAAACACAGCAGAACTAAGTTCAACAATATTTTGAAATAATTTAAAATTACGTTCGTTGTGCTTGACTGCGCTTGCCTCGTGCATATTGGAAGTCACAGTGGTGAATTTCAAAGTTTGGTTGAATCGGAGAGATGGAAAAGTTTAGGGTGGAGACTGAAGGATGAGGGTTGCTAAAACTTAACGCTTTGGCCCAGGTCCTATCCTGCTATTTCTCTCTTTTAGACTCTCTCTCCTCCCGTCTCTTTCTCTCTGTTTCTCTGCTGTCTCTCTCTCTTCTCCGTCTCTCTCTTCGTCTCTCTCTCTCTCTCTCTCTCTCTCTCTCTCTCTCTCTCTCTCTCTCTCTCTCTCTCTCTCTCTCTCTCTCTCTCTCTCTCTCTCTCTCTCTCTCTCTCTCCTCTCTCTTCTCTCTCTGTCTCTCTCTCTCCTCTGCTCTGTCAGTCTCCTCGCTCTGTCAATCTCTCGCTCTCCTGTCTCTCTCTCATTGTCTACCCTCTCCTCTCTTTTCTTCTCTTCTCTCTTGTTCCCTTCTCTCTCTCATTGTCTACCCCTCCCTCTCTTTCTCTCTCCCTCTCTGTCTGCAGACGCCAGTGTCTATGGCACACTCAGCAGGCTCAACTATTGCAGTGAGAAGTGTTGAGATTGCATCACATGAAGAAAGGGAGAGCTGATTGGAAAGGAGAGAGGGAGGAGAACAGAGGGAGAGAAGTAAAGTAAAAGTACGGCAGAGGGACGGGAAGGGGCGGAGAGGCTACTCTTTCCCCTCTCTCTTTCTGTCTCTCTCTCTTATACACATACTATCCCCCTCTCTCTCTCTCTCTCTCGTTCTCTCTCCTCCCTCTCTCTTATACACTCACTATCACTCTATCTCTTTCTGTTTCTCCTCCTTCTATCTAAAAATCCTAGTGCTCTGTGTTTTCTGGCCGATGTCCATGGGCTGCTAGGTAAGAGCTCTCTTCCTGCTGCTTTCGTCATCCCTCCCTCCTTCCCTCCTTCTATCCCACCATTTTATTTATCTCCATCTACCAGTTCTATCCCCCTTTCAATCTCCTTCTCTCGTTTGAACTGAATTCTTTATTGTATTCTTCTCTTATCTATCTCACTCTTTCTCTCACTACAGTACTACAACAGGTGTCCAATTTCAGCTCTCTTCATTGTACTTCAGTGAAGGCAATCTCTCTCTCTCTCTCTCTCTCTGTCTCTATCTCTCTCTCTCTGTCTCTATCTCTCTCTCTCGCTCGCTCTCTCTGTCAATTTTTCTCCAAACATTTGTTAGTTACAGTGAGTATCATAAGTATTCACATTTCACATTTTGTTGCGTGACAAAGTGGGATTGAAATGAATTTCATTGTGATATTTTCATGTAATTGATATGCACAAAATATTCCATTATGTCAAAGTGAAAAGAAAATTCTACAAATGTTAACATTAATAAAAACGAAATAACTAAAATACAGTTGTTTCAAAAGTATTCACCCTTTTGTCTAGACAAGCCTAAATTAGTTCAAGAGTAAAATTTGGCTTAAGAAGGTTCCTCAGTCAAGTATTGAATTTCAAGCACAGATTCGACTACAAAGACCTTTTTGAAAGCCTCATTTAGAAGGGCAGTGATTGGTAGATGGGTAACAATAACAAATGAGACATTGAATATCTCTAAGTATGGTGAACTGAATCCTTATGCTGAGGGTGATGTATTAAACCACCCAGACACAAGAAAGATACAGTCGTCCTTCTGAACTGAGCTGCAGGACAGGAAGGAACCTGCTCAGGGGATGTTAGCTCACTGGTGATTTTAAAACAGCGATAGAGTTCAATGGCTGTGAAGGTGGAAAACTGAAGATGGATCAACAGCATTGTCGTTACTACGTCCTTATAAGGCTTTATGCAATACCATTGCAACATTATATGCATGTATAAAGGCCTGGTTTTTAGACACAGACAGAAAGTGCATATGCTGTTGCATAATGCCTTATAAGGACATAGTGGGATGGAGGGATGGAGAAACTTGACGAGMGAGAGGGACGAAGAGGATGAAATAGAAGAATATAACTTTTACAGAAAGTCAGAACAGACATAACTAACAAACGTATGAAGAGACATTCCCTAAAAAAAACAAAATGAAAGAGAAAAAAACGAGTCTTATGACAAACAGCAGGAGAGACATAGAAAGGAGGAAGGTGGGGCTCAGGACCGGTCGTATGACAAACAGCAGGGAGAGACATAGAAAGGAGAAGTGGGGCTCAGGACCGGTCGTATGACAAACAGCAGGAGAGACATAGAAAGGAGAAGGTGGGGCTCAGGACGGTCGTATGACAAACAGCAGGGGAGACATAGAAAGGAGAAGGTGGGGCTCAGGACCGGTCTATGACAAACAGCAGGGAGACATAGAAAGAGAAGGTGGGGCTCAGGACCGGTCTATGACAAACAGCAAGGGGAGACATAGAGGAAGTGTGGATGAAATAAAAGAGTAAGAAATAATAGAGAAAAAAACAAGAAAAAGGGAGTTTTATGAGAAAAAGGGAGTGAGGGAATGGAGAGAGAGAGAGAGAGGAAAGGAAGGAGAGAAAGAGAAGAAAGGAGAGAAGCAGTGAAAGGGCAAGACAGAGGCGTTAGGGGGTATGATAGAGTTGAGAGTTAAGGCAAGCCACAGGAAGGGAGGGAGGGATAGAAGGAGTGTAAAAGGGCAAGAGAGAGGCGTTAGGGGTATGATACAACTGAGGATTTGGAGAAGAAATTAAGCAACAGGAAAAAGAATGAGAGAGAGAAGGAGGGAGAGAAAAAAAGGGAGGGAGAGAAGGAGTGAAAGAGGCAAGGAGAGGCTTAAAGGGGTACGATACAGAGGAAAGGAACGCCACAGGAAGGAGAGAAAGAAGAAGGGAGGGAGAGGCGTGTATGGAGGAGGGAGAGGCCAGCTCAGGGCGCCGTGGAAACGAAGGTTTCCTGTCTGAGGAGGAAAGAATCTCTCATCTCAGGGTGTTGATACACCACTGTGTGTGTGTGTGTGTGTGTTGTGTGTGTGTGTGTGTGGTGTGTGTGTGTGTGTGTGTGTGTGTGTGTGTGTGTGTGTGTGTGTGTGTGTGTGTGTGTGTGTGTGTGTGTGAGACATACTGCACTCTGGAGCTAAATATAGAGGGGGGTCTGCTGAGACTGCATGTGGTGCAGTGTGTGTGTGTGTTGGGTGGTGGGGGATCAGTAAGGGGGCCTGGGCATTCTGCCCAAAGGGAGGTCATTGAGGAAAAGAGTGAGAGGAAGGGGGAGCCGCGTGTGTGTGTGTGTCTGCATACATATGTGGTATATGTGATGCTCAACAATACTCTGAATAGCAGTGGTGTGTAGAAGTTAGGGAGTTCATGGAATGCAGAGCCACTGTGGTGAGTTGGCACGCAGTGAGAAGTGTGTGTGTGTGTGTGTGTGTACTGCATGTGTGTGTGTGTGTGTGTGTGTGTGTGTGTGTGTGTGTGTGTGTGTACGTATGTCTACTGTGTGTGTATACTGTGTGTGTGTAACTAACTGTAACACTGACTTCATTGTGGTGAGGAGTCTGTTCTATATTACTGTATATTGGAGTTCTTTTCTGTATTATATAATTGCAGTGTGTATCCCAACAGGTTTACACTTACTCCAGTTCAGTGGGTTTACTGTAAAAACGTGTTAATATCACAGAGTAGACTTTATGGCTCTAATAGCCCTGTTACCCTTCGTTGACATTAMTGTGTAGCTGATAAGGGAAGCTTTAATGAAAGAGGTCAGTAGATGAAAAGCTGCCTTTGTGAATAAATAAATGAAACCGTGTGTGTGTTGTTTTGTAGCTGGTGTAGTATAGTGACGTCTCCCTCCTCAGCACCTGAACTAACTGTTACTGACCTCTTCTGTCGAAGCCTCCACCACCAGCTACACACTGATGTCACTGACAGATCCGTGTCAGACTCTGACCTCACACAGTTACTCACATGAATCTGGAGTCAGGATTTCACTAAGGAGTTCACTGGGTCAAAGCTTTTTTGCTGACTCTGGAAATGGGGGGGGGGAAACTGTGTGTGTGTGCGCATATGCAAGTGTGTACGTACACATTTGTGTGTGTGTGTGTGAGTGCAATGCATACTGTGTGTATGCGTGTGTTCGTACAGTATGTGTGTGTGTGCATACAGTGTGAATGTGTATGTGTGTGTATGGGGAATCTTAAGTGAGCGTTTGGTTGACAGTTCAGACGTGTACTCTTCGCAGCATGCTGTGAGACTGGGTGGATCTTCCCCTAGTCTTCCACTAGCGTTTAACAGCCCTAACAGACGTGTGGTTCTCTCTCACAGAACCACTGTACTGTAGAGGGAGTTGCTGACGTGTGTGTGTGTCTGAGCGTACGAGAAAATGGGACAGTGTGTGTGTGTTGGTGTGTGTGTGTGTGTGTAATTGCACATTTACGAGAGGAATAGGATGAAAGACAGAGAGATAGCAAGTGGGCTTGTTGAGACAAGTGTGAGTGGGTGTATGTGTAGACTTTAGTGTAGAAGGGAGTGTAGAGGGGAGTGTGGAGGGGAGGTTAGAGGGGAGGTTAGAGGGGAGTGTAGATGGGAGTGTGGAGGGGAGGTTAGAGGGGAGTGTAGAGGGGAGTGTAGATGTGTGTTGAACATGGGAGGCCCAAGGAAGACACAATTATCTCATTCAGACACACACCACACTGTCCCAGTCTGTTTCTCTATGGGAGGTAGAGGRGGACAAAGGCTTCTCTGAGAGAAGCAGAGGGGCTTCTACAAAGAGCAGCTGACCCCATCCCATGGCTCAGTGAGGAAGTGTATGGGGCGAACAAACACATACTCTGCCCTGTACTCATCCCCCCATTCATCCAGGCCCTCACCCTCCCTATATCCACCCTCCCTATAACCAGCCCCTCACCCTCCCTATATCACCCTCCCTATAACCAGCCCATCACCCTCCCTATAACCAGCCCCTCACCCTCCCTATAACCAGCCCCTCACCCTCCCTATAACCAGCCCCTCACCCTCCCTATAACCAGCTCTTCACTTCATCTAACTGTTCTGATATTTGACAAAAGGCACTGTTGATCAAGATGTTTGTTTGGCTGTCACATCCTTGATGAAGTGTGTGTGTGTGTGTCTTTGTTATGGTCACGAACATTGTTTTGTGTCTTGCGTAATACATTTTGTGTGTGTAACATTATGTGCGTGTGTACTAGGGTTTTTGTTRTGTGTGCAACAAATATGTGTGTGCAAAAGCTCTTGTGTGTGTGCAACATTTGCATGTGTGTGTCTGTGTGTGTGTGTGTAACATGRTGTGTGTGTAAAGGCCTCTGTGCGTGTGTGTAGAATGATGTGTGTGTAACGTGTGTATGTAATGTGTGTGTGTGTAAAGGCCTCTGTGCGTGTGTGTAGAATGATGTGTGTGTAACGTGTGTATGTAATGTGTGTGAAAGCTCTTGTTGCGTGTGAGAAAGTTGCTTCTGAACAAACCCAGTCCCACCCAGTTGATGGAAATATGCACAGAGAGCCATGGCTCAATGTTACAGTTAATTGCCTGTGGCTACTGAGGAAAAGCAGTTTGGATCTGGGTCACGCTATTGTATTCATGCCCAGTAACATACCATCATTTAGCTATAGGATTACCATCCCATAATACTTAGCTATAGGATAGGATTACCATACCATAATATTTAGCTATAGGATAGGATAACCATACCATACCATAATATTTAGCTATAGGATTACTATACTATCCACTCCATTCAGATTTACAGAATTACAGAAACGGGGCTATTGGGATTTTTTTTTAAAGTTGGATAAAATATAGAAGAATTGACCCAAGAGTTATAGCTGATCTGACTGGGGAATAGTTATAGGAAGACCCAGAGTTGTTCCTGATCAGCTGATCTGACTGGGGAGTAGTTATAGGAAGACCCAGAGTTGTTCCTGATCAGCTGATCTGACTGGGGAATAGTTATAGGAAAGACCAGAGTTGTTCCTGATCAGCTGATCTGACTGGGGAGTAGTTAAAGGAAGACCCAGAGTTGTTCCTGATTAGCTGATCTGACTGGGGAGTAGTTAAAGGAAAGACCAGAGTTGTTCCTAGTCATGTCAGATGGTTAGAAAAACTCCTGTCCTACTAGTGGAAATGTGATTGTCATGGCCATCACTAACGAGCATTATGATTGTCCCTTCTCTACTGGTGGGTGGGAATACTATAGTTGCCATGGTGTCTTTGGACGAGCCTCTGGACCTGAAGCTTCCACAGGCCAATGGGAGGGTCAGGTTGGGAAAGAGGGCGTGTTCGGCCTCCATCTGCGCCCCCCTCAGTGCCACACGACAACGTCTGCTGCGTAACCTTCCGATGACCTACCCCTCACCACCTCCCTCTCCAGGTAAACACACACACGGGAGTAGTATAAGGAAAGACCAGAGTTGTTCCTGATCAGCTGATCTGACGGGAGTAGTTATAATGAAGACCCCAGAGTTGTTCTGATCAGCTGATCTGACTGGGGAGTAGTTAAAGAGAAGATCGCTACTGCAGAATAGATTGTTCCTGATCAGCTGATCTGACTGGGAATAGTTATAGGAAAGACCAGAGTTGTTCCTGATCAGCTGATCTGACTGGGAATAGTTAAAGGAAGACCAGAGTTGTTCCTGATTAGCTGATCTTGCTGGGAGTAAGTTAAGGAAGACCAGAGTTGTCGCTGATCAGCTGATCTGACTGGGGAAGTAGTTATAGAGAAAGACCAGATTGTTCCTGATCAGCTGATCTGACTGGGGATAGTTATAGGAAAGACCAGAGTTGTTCCTGATCAGCTATCTGACTGGGGATAGTTAAAGAAGACCCAGAGTTGTTCCTGATTAGCTGATCTGACTGGGAGTAGTTAAAGGAAAGACCAGAGTTTGTTCCTAGTCATGTCAGATGGTTAGAAAAACTCCTGTCCTACTAGTGGAAATGTGATTGTCATGCCATACACTACGAGCATTATGATTGTCCTTCTCTACTGGTGGGTGGGAATACTATAGTTGCCATGGTGTCTTTGGCACGAGCCTCTGGACCTGAAGCTTCCACAGGCCAATGGGAAGGGTCAGTTGGGAAAAGAGGCGTGTTCGGCCTCCATCTGCGCCCCTCAGTGCCACACGACAACGTCTGCTGCGTAACCTTCCGATGACCTACCCCTCACCACCTCCCTCTCCAGGTAAACACACACACTCTCTCGTCTCTCTCTATCTCTCTCTCTCTCTCTCTCTCTCTCTCTCTCTCCACACACACACTACCCCCCACCAACACACATAAATCCCTCTATTCATTTCTCGTTGTCTCAAGAGGCAGTGAAGTCCATGTCTGTCCCAAGTGGCACCGTATTCCCTTTACAGTGCACTTGGCCCATATGGCTCTGGTTAAAAGTAGTACACTATTAGGAAAGGTACCATTGGACATGGACCGCGTCTCAAATCAACATCATGCTCCTCTCATTACCCGCTGTTGTATACACTTAAATGTCGTTATGGAGTGTGAGTGTGTCATTATGGACAGCAGAGTGGCACTGCAGACTGCAGCTGAACACTCAGTATTATGCCAATGACAGCCTCGCTAACCAACGACAGCCTCGCTAACCAATGACAGCCTCGCTAACCAACGACAGCCACGCTATCCAACGACAGCCTCGTATCCAACGACAGCCTGCAACAACGACAGCCCCTATCCAACGATAGCCTCGCTAACCAACGATAGCCTCGCCAACCAACGACAGCCTCGCTAACACGACAGCCCTGCTAACCAACGACAGCCTCGCTAACCACGACAGCCTCGCTAACACACGTCTGCCTCGCTTTCCAATGATAGCCTCGCTAACCAACGACAGCCACGCTATCCAACGACAGCCTCGCTATCCAACGATAGCCTCGCTAACCAACGACAGCCTCGCTAACCAACGTCTGCCTCGCTTTCCAACGACAGCCTCGCTACCAACGAACAGCCTCGCTAACCAACGACAGCCTCGCTAACCAACGTGCCTCGCAACCACCAACGACAGCCTCGCCAACCAACGACAGCCTCGCCTACCAACGACAGCCTCGCTAACCAACGACAGCCTCGCTAACCAACGTCTGCCTCGCTTTCCAATGATAGCCTCGCTAACCAACGAGCCTCGCTAACCAACGACAGCCACGCTATCCAACGACAGCCTCGCTATCCAACGATAGCCTCGCTAACCAACGATAGCCTCGCCAACCAACGACAGCCTCGCTAACCAACGACAGCCTCGCTAACAACGACAGCCTCGCTAACCAACGTCTGCCTCGCTTTCCAATGATAGCCTCGCTAACCAACGATAGCCTCGCCAACCAACGACAGCCACGCTATCCAACGATAGCCTCGCTAACCAACGATAGCCTCGCCAACCAACGATAGCCTCGCTTTCCAATGATAGCCTCGCTAACCAACGATAGCCTCGCTAACCAACGACAGCCTCGCTATCCAACAATAGCCTCGTTAACCAACGGCAGCCTCGCTATCCAACGACCGCCTCGCTAACTAATGCTTTGTAAGTGGTGCCAGTCTGTGTGTCTTTGTGAGAGACTGAGAGAGAAGAGAGAGAGAGAGTGAGAGTGAGAGAGAGAGTGTGTGTGTGTGTGTGTGTGTGTGTGTGTGTGTGTGTGTGTGTGTGTGTGTGTGTGTGTGTGAAGGTAAATGTATTTTACTTTGTATGCAGCTGTGTGTTGGTGTGTGTGCTGCTCATATGTACTATACATGGGTCTCGTGTGTGACCTCCCCCCTCTCCCCCCACCAGTACCCCCTGTACCACCAGGAGAGGGCAGGTTCCTGCACCCCCCCTGCCATGGACCTGAGTCCTCCCCCTCCTTCCGACACGCACCCTCCCCCTCTCCCTCCCCCTCCTCCCGCCATGCACCCTCCCCCCTCTGCCTCCCCTCCTCACCCCTGGAAC
>NW_019946961.1:0-5996 GCF_002910315.2 Salvelinus sp. IW2-2015 | reverse complement strand
TCTCTCGCTCTCCTCTCATCTCTCTCTCTCTCTCTCTCTCTCTCTCTCTCTCACACACACTACCCCCCACCACACACACATAAATCCCTCTATTCATTCTCTTTGTCTTAGAGCCAGTGAAGTCCATGTCTGTCCCAAGTGGCACCGTATTCCCTTTACAGTGCACTTGGCCCATATGGCTCTGGTTAAAAGTAGTACACTATTAGGAAAGTACCATTTGGGACATGGACCGCGTCTCAAATCACACATCATGCTCCTCTCATTACCCGCTGTTGTATACACTTAAAATGTCGTTATGGAGTGTGAGTGTGTCATTATGGACAGCAGAGTGGCACTGCAGACTGCAGCTGAACACTCAGTATTATGCCAATGACAGCCTCGCTAACCACGACAGGCTCGCTAACCAATGACAGCCTCGCTAACCAACGACAGCCACGCTATCCAACGACAGCCTCGCTATCCAACGACAGCCTCGCTAACCAACGACAGCCACGCTATCACGATAGCCTCGCTAACCAACGATAGCCTCGCTAACCAACGATCAGCCTCGCAACCAGACAAGCCTCGCTAACCAACGACAGCCTCGCTAACCAACGCACTCGCTACCAACGTCTGCCTCCTTCCAATGATAGCCTCGCTAACCAACGACAGCCACGCTATCCAACGACAGCCTCGCTATCCAACGATAGCCTCGCTAACCAACGACAGCCTCGCTAACCAACGTCTGCTCGCTTTCCAACGACAGCCTCGCTAACCAACGCACTCGTAACCAACGACAGCCTCGCTAACCAACGATAGCCTCGCCAACCAACGACAGCCTCGCCAAACCAACGACAGCCTCGCCTACCAACGACAGCCTCGCAGCACGGCCTAAACACACCACACCAGTTCGGACAACACACCATCCCGCAGCCTTCCCCTTCACCAGGAACGTCATCTAACCAGACACGTCATGCGCCATCGCACTCCCCAATGGTTAAGCCCTCGAAGCACCCTAAAGACCACCCCATCCTTCTTCGTGTTCCTCTTATCCACACAGGAAACCTACAGCCCTCTATGTATGTTATTATTTTCTATTTATGTATTCTGCTTATTAATTACAATATGATCATATTTTATTTATTACCCTATTTAGTCCCTCTGTACAGCTGTTAAAAGTACACGAAAATATAGCACCCTCAGTGAAGCGATACTGCCTCTCCAACCCGTGGTGCGCATAGCAAGCGTTGGTCCCAGATTGAGGACCAGATTTGAGTGTATCTGTTCACCGACTCCTCTCTGGCATTTTATCAAAGTCCGCATCTTTCTTCTCTCACGAGTGCTGGACAACTATCGTGTCTGCTTCTTCCCACTCGCATGGCGATAAATGTTATTGCTGCTAGCTCCGTCGCAAGTTACAGTCCCCAAGTCGTCAGTCACAGCTCGAGAACTGATGTTCCAGTGATCAGACACCCAGTACATAGCATGGGGATAGGGCAGAGACACAAACACACATCTCGTTTTTTTACTCTCACAAATTACAGTAGCTATCCAACTCAGTACGCACCTACACACTGCACACAGATGGATGATGAAGCAGCTACAGCCTGCTAGCTAACCACTGACGCATTCACCCGACCATCGTCCGCTATCGACCATGCAGCAAGTTCCCCAGTCCATCAAGCTGCAATACACGGGCTCTAATCCATTTACAGTATGAGATCAGCTAGTGTCTATACAACGCTGTTCTGATAAAATCGCAAGGCCAACATCATACATTATGTTTCGTCTTGCTGCGACTCCCGACCGAATGGACAGGATTAACCCTAGTTTCCCATAGTCTTCTCTTTTAATACATTATGTTCACGTGCCTTATAATTTATCATGTCATCCACATCTATAGTAGTGTACAGAAACAAAGACGATCCTTTTCTATTCTAATTTCTCAGTCCATGTCGAGAGAACAACTCCCCTCCCTACCTTACTGCCCTCGTCTTTAATACTCTCCTGATGAACGACTAGACACGGAATTGATTTAAGCATACTAAGTATATCTCACCACATCATCTATATCAGTGTATATAGTTGTGTTCAAACATAGCATTCCTTTTCCTCGTACTCATCTGTCAACTGTGCTCATTCGGCATCAGCCAGCATTTGACTTATGACAGATAACTGCTTAATTTCTTTACTCACTAGAAGCACTACAAAAATCCTCAGCGCTTCACACATTCAGTGTCCAATGACAACATGACTACAGACCCCTAAGAAAGCACTGGATTCCTACCAATGCATAAAAAGTGAAAAGGTCATGCCATGCACCGTGCAATATGGCTAGAGTATAGAGTGTGCGCAAACCAACGCGACGCCTATTATCATAATGTTTTATTCCGAACAGCACTTGTACGCCACAATTATAATGAAACAGAGCCGAGGTCGGCTCCACCACACTTTTGTGAGTGCCCTCCTTATATCAACCTTATTTTGTGCCAGCGAAACGAAAGCACAATAAAAGATGTCCAATTACCCAGTTGACCACTAACAAGGCATCAGATATTGCATCTTACTCGAGTGCTGATAATTTTGTGGGACAGACTGTCTAAAAACGTCACCAGAATAGCCTGAAAGAAGCAACCGCAAAAGATGCCTTCGAAAATAACCCTAATAAAGCCAACTTGACAGGCTAAAAGACATCCCACTACCACAAGATGAATGAATACAATGAAACAGTTGAGGATAGGTACGATACTGTGCTGGTTTGAAGTGAATTTTTACACCTTCAGCTTTGAGCTTCCTGGAGCACAGCACAGTTCACTGCCAGGATCGAATGTCTGGTGCATTTCTTCTGTCCCCACCAGGTTCGCGCTGACAGTCATCTGTGAACGGGTGTCCCCACACACCTAAACCTGTAGACCATGATCTTCCCACCCTAAAACCCTGGATGGACGACCGCGTCACCTGATGGCAGCGGAAATAACGATTTCAGAGAGAAAGACAAAATAGCAACTGGAAGAAAACTCACTGAAAATGATCCATGAACAAAAAGCCACCTTGCGACATTGGAAGAATCAAGGAGGGGTTTCTTCCGTACCCAAGATCCCCACTACTCGTATATCACTTACCCTTCAAATCTGTTACCCTTTCTCCCTAGTGGCCCGTCACAGGGAGAGATGAGGGTAGTCCTACCAATACGGCTCCTCCCTGTTCTTTCGGCAGGTTGCGTGGAAAAGGGACAATAGCCTTTTATTTGTGTCTGTGCAGCATGGCATCATGTGGCTCCAAAGCGCCCGCACATGCCAAACCCATTTGACTTGAAGTATATACCTCATTCTATGAATGATCTTTATAGCCAACACAAGAACCCTACTGTGAAGAGTCCCAGATCTGCCTAAACTTCAAATTGCCATCCCACATTTTTTCTGTGTGTTTTGACACCTCACGCTATGAACCCTCACAGAGGAAACCCAATCTAAGCATAAACAAAGTTATTAAACTGCCCCATAGACCGGCGAAGAATGACACCAGTTCCAGAGGTTAGCCTTCATTTTGATGTCTTTGGTATCGCCGTCACCAGGAAGAGTAACAACTACCTGACGCTGATTCATGCGTACCACGTAGTCCAAACATCCAGTAAAAGTCGTCCACACTAAAACACACGGCCTAACCATCCCCCAACGGACAGTCAGTGTGCAGCTGGGATATGGAACACTATCCTGCGCCGCATCACTCCGGCAGCGTTCGTTCCATGTCTGAAAAACACCAGAGCAGAGCTACCCCACTGGCACAGACTGTACAGTTCAACGCGTTCTAGTTTGATTTTTCATTTACATTTTAGTCCCCCGAGTGTCAGCTAACCTTGTATTCAACCGTGAAATCAACACAACATCCCTTCCCACCCGTCAATTGATTAGTTGTAAAAGCTTAAGGTGAAATCAGCTTGTCAAGCGCACCTGACCCACGGCACCTTAGATTACATCTAAATTTAGAAGCAGTTCGGGCAAAATCAGCAATGATTAACCCAAGCCTAACACACCAGACTTATTAATTGTTAGAGGCTGTGAAACAGGAAACCTCGGCAACCGATTTACTATGTATGCAAGCTTATTATCAATCCAAGCATTTATATTCTAATCAGCAAAAATTCACTAACCTAAAATACGTTTTGAAATTTTAGACAATACTACTTGCATTGTATCGTATTAAATGGTTATTTATAACTTATATCCCATATTATAATCAAATTCATGTTGGCAGAACCTCATTCTTGCATGCCTATCTTCAACACTTAGTGTATCCTCAGTCTCTCTTGATTTTGTTCCCCTCTACATTGCCACTGGAAGATGTGATAGGTATAGTGTGTTTAACACTGTTTGGTATCCTGCCTATCAGCCCGGCTTTAGGTGCGTGAACCGCTGCGCTGTGCTGCAGAAGACGAATGGCAGAGACGTTTATTTGATAATTTCATAAATATAACCTTTGACTAGGATTGACACCTAGTATAGCAGGCGTATGAAGGCCCCGTTCGTCGACTGGTCTCAGGTTCCTCCTGACTGGACTACCCACCCAGCTGCAGCCCAGCCACACCCATCTACTCCAGGGTAAGTCAGCGTGTTTGCGAGCCACAGGAGGTTGGTGGCACCTTCATTAGGGAGAACGGGCACGTTTTAATGATTGGAGCGCAGTAAGTGGAATGGTATGAAATACGTCAAACATGTAGTTCCCATGTGTTTGATGCCAATCCATGTACTCCGTTCCAGACATTATTATGAGCCGTCCTCCCCTCAGCAGTCTCCACTGGTGCCTGTGTGTGTGTGTGACAGGGAGGAAGAAGTTGCCCTTAGCTACAGATCTAGGATCAGCTTATACAACTCCTCCCAAGCATAACATAGTCAGGGGAATAACGCAAAACTGATCTTAGGTCAGTATGTGTAGGGGCAACTTGATGCTACTCTGAGTCAAATCAATGTGCAATGATGGGTGGGGTGACAGGCGGGTGAGCCTGTATGTAATAAACTTGGGCCTGTATTCACAAAGCCACTCAGAGTAGGAGCCTCKAACTTATTCATTATGATTTAAAAGGCAGAATTGATCCTCGATGAACACTCCTACTCCGAGACGCTTTGTGAATACGGCCCGTGGTGTGAGAAACATTTGAAACAATTTCATGGTGACAGTTTTACTTAACACATAACTGACCTATTTTGTGTCTGAAGGGAAAAAAAGATTTAGTAAGAGAGAAGAGAGTTCTCTCTATAGCGCTTCTTAGTATAGAGATTCATCTTAGGGAGTGTGAGTGCGTGTGCATGTGTGCATGCGTGTGTGTGTGCGTGCGTGTGTGTGTGTCTACGTGTGGCAGGCAGTCTGGTCAGAATGTGGGATAGTTGATTAGTGAATACACTCCACACATAGTGGACAGAAGTGAATTAAATCTGTAGTGAATCTAATTTGCCAGCATGCTGTCTGCACACAGTCATACTGTGGTTCTCACTTAATCAGATTTAAAACAGGGCTGGAGGGGTAAAAGACAGACAGACAGACAGACAGACAGACAGACAGACAGACAGACAGACAGACAGAAAGGCGGGCAGACAGACAGACAGACAGATGGGCAGACAGATGGGCAGACAGACAGACAGAGAGGCAGAGACAGAGAGGCAGACAGGCAGGCAGACAGATGGGCAGACAGGCAGGCAGACAGACAGAGGGACTATGCCCTTAGTTGACACACTCTCATCATAATTCTCCCCTCTCACTCCCTCATTCTCCCACTTCTGGAGAACAAGAGCACCTCCTCCCAGCTGCCCACTGCACTGAGGCTAGGTAACACGGTCACCACCGATAAATCCATGATAATCGAAAACTTCAACAAGCATTTCTCAACGGCTGGCCATGCCTTCCACCTGGCTACTCCAACCTCGGCCAACAGCTCCGCCCCCCCCGCAGCTACTCGCCCAAGCGTCCCCAGCTTCTCCTTTACCCAAATCCAGATAGCAGATGTCCTGAAAGAGCTGCAAAAC